>NC_043969.1:11546456-11746819 GCF_902148855.1 Sphaeramia orbicularis | reverse complement strand
GATCCTCCGGCTCAGCGCAGGTGTAATTTTTTTTGGGTCTACCACTTGACTTTTTTGTTCCATAATGCTCAGGATCTGTAAAAAAAATTTAGAATGACTGTCTTACTGCGTCCAACCTCAGCAGCAATGGCACGCTGCGAGAGGCCTCGCTTATGCAGCTGGACGATCCAACCATGTTCAACAAGAGAAAGCTTCTTAGCTTTAGCCACCAGGAGGGCATGACCGTGTGAATGCCCGACAGAAAATGAGAATTTTGAGCAGATTTTGGCTTTTATAGCCTGCGGTCTTAAACTTTTGATCAGCTGATAAACAGCCTTTTCAGTTTACTTGTTGTTTTCAATAAATTTCTTTTCAAAGTGCTTTTTGTCTCACTCCCCCTTCTTGCTTTTGTATATTGTAGCTCTACTTAAAACCTCATTAAGATCCAAATGTGCAAAAGGTAAATTCTAGCTATTTTTCAACTGGTCTTAAGATTTTGATCAGGTCTGTATTATGTCTTATGTTTAAATGCTTTGCTTGTTTATTTATTTTTCTTCTTTTTTATTCGAAATAAATACATCAAATCAATCAAACAAACAGTTAAATAACATTTATAGATGATATTTGTGGGTTGTTAAATCTTATTGGTTGGTTGTGTAACTGTAATTACAATAACTGTATATATTTAGCGTAATATGTTGACAATATTACAAAGAAAAGCTGATTTATGGAATTATTGTGTTTATTTTAATAGAATAACTATAGAAATAGGTGGTGAAATTGTAAAAAAAAAAAAAAAAAAGAAAAGAAAAAAGAGAGAGAAGAAGGAGAAACACACATTTACTGGTTCCTTTTAGAAATGGCTTTAACACTTGTGCCTTCCTGTGTAATAGATTTGAGACCACAGTAAAATCTATCTTAATTTACCTCATTTACTATTCCCAAATGTAAAAGTGATTTTGTTAAGTGATTCTTCTCGGTTCATTTTTTATCACACCGAGCCGGTTGTTCCTTAGAGTTTTTCCAGTTTCACAAATGAGGCTGAACGGCGCCGCATCTCTTTGTCGGAGCGAGGTGAAGAGGCCTTCTGATGAGTGTTTGTCTGCCGGCTGCTGGTAGAAATGACTTTGAAGTGTCTCTGCATTCCCATCAGTCCATAATAAGTCCTCGCACATTCACTAAAACGTCCAAATTGAGGCTTTTGAAGGGCACATGTTCAAGTGGCACATAGCTTTATCACTCAGCCTGTCTACTTGTTTAAGTCGGAGAGGACGGCAGAAACACGGTGATAACTCCGACGCTTTCTACGGCTGTTGACACTCTTATCCGTCTGTCGTACAGTTTATTCCGTTTCTAATAAAGCCTCCAGCTTCGGTAAATAATTCTCTAACCTCCAACACTTTCTTATGAAGAGTCAGCGGCAGACAGACAAACAGTAGTCAGTCTCACTTCGCCGACATAATGTATCATGTCTTAACCTGTTTAACGCTGACCGTATTTTCAGGGGAATAACGCCTAAAAAGACATACCCAAAGTAAATGAAGAATTACTTCACAATAATAAGGTTCATATGGATGTTCTTGGTGTCTGTGGACATTTAGAGACCTCACAGAATCTATTCCCATTGTGTAAAATATTGTATCTATTACTATGCCTGAGTAAACTGTAACAAACTAAAAGAGAAATTAGAATTTTTTTTTTATCCCTTGCCTGTTTGTTTTTTTTCAGCTGGATTGACGATGATATACAGGGTGGGGAAGCAAAATGTACAATATTTTGAGGCAGGGATTGAAAGACAGTGTATCACATCAAATCAAATCAAATCAACCTTTATTTATAAAGCGCTTTTCATGCACAGATGCAACACAAAGTGCTTTACAGAATTAAAAACAATTACACAATAAAAACAGAAAAACAATTACAAAGAAAACCCCTCCCTCCCACCCTCCATACTAGACACGCACACACACACACACACACACACGCCCACACACTTACACACACTGAGGATCAAGGAAACGCCACCTTTGGGGCCGTCCACACTGGGAGGAGCCGCAGGCCGTGCCATCGGGGGGACCGGCACCCAGGCCCCCCGACTCCGACAGACAGGTGGACCCCCACATCGAAGGGAGGACCCCCAGCCGGCCGGGCCAAAGGGACCCAAGGACAGTACCCCCACTAGCAGAGCAGACACAGCTCCCAGTGTGGAGGACCCCCCTGAAGAAACACTGGCGTTAAAAGCTAAAGACTAAAAGCATAACATAGGACTAAGAGAATAAATAAAATAAATACAGTACCAAGAGTAAAATACGTAAGATTATAAATAAAATAGAATAGATAAAGGATCAGTGATAAATAAAACAAAATAAGAACAAGAAGAGTTTAAAAAATTAGTTAAAAGCCTGATTAAAAAGGTGTGTCTTTAATCTTCTTTTAAAAATACCAACAGTCTGTGCAGTCCTGAGGCTCTCCGGCAGGCTGTTCCACAGGTGGGGGCCATAGTGGCTAAATGCTGCCTCACCGTGGGTTTTTGTTCTGGGTTTTGGTATGGTTAAAAGGCCAGTGCCGGAGGACCTCAGGGTCCGCGAGGGTTGATATGGTAAAAGCAGATCAGATAAATAGGAGGGCGCAAGGCCGTTAAGACATTTAAAAACCAGCAAGAGAATCTTAAAATCGATCCTGAAGCGTACGGGGAGCCAATGCAGCGACTCTAAAACCGCTGTAATGTGCTCCCGCCCTCTGGTCCTTGTCAGCACGCGTGCGGCTGAGTTTTGTAGTAATTGGAGATTTAAAATACTCTTTTTGGGAAGACCAGAGAGCAGGGCATTACAGTAATCTAAGCGACAAGAAATAAAAGCATGCATTAGCACCTCTGTACTGGCCTGAGAGAGAAACGGGCGGACTCTGGCTATGTTCTTAAGGTGATAAAAACCTGTTTTTGTTATATTTTTGATATGTGGGATAAAATTCAGCTCAGAGTCAAAAATCACGCCCAGATTTTTTACTGATTGTGTTGGTTTAAGATCTTTTAGTTTTGGTAAAAGTTTCTCTCTCTGGCCTTCAGGACCTATAACTAAGATGACCAATTAGTTTACTGAAAATCATGAGAATTTATTTGCCACAAGAAAATTGACATAATAGAAAATGTTTTTATTCTATATGTCCTCCTTCTTTCTCAATAACTGCCTTCACACGCTTCCTGAAACTCGCGCAAGTGTTCCTCAAATATTCGGGTGACAACTTCTCCCATTCTTCTTTAACAGTATCTTTAAGAAAGTGGACATTGCTGTGTGATGTTCTATCAATAGCATGTTCTAAAACGCCCCAAATAGCAGAATCCAGAGGGTTTAGATCTGGGCTAGAAGGCGGCCATAAACATGATTCCCAAAAATTGCTAAAGTTGGATTTGTTGCTGTTGTCAACAAGTGTTTTGGTGTTCTCGTGTAAGATTTTAACTTCAAATCTTATTTTACTGCATTTCTAACGGTCTTGTTGTCTACCTCAAGTTCAATTGCCATTTTTCTCATGGATTTGGTTGGATCCTTTAGGATTTTGGATTTGAATCCCAGCATCCCCAACGCTCTGTTTGCTGGGGGACTTGACACACATTACAATTCCAACTAAACACAATAACCCATTACTAATTTCTCTGACCATCGCCAAGAAAATAATTTTTCAAAACTGGAAATCCAAACACTCCTGCCATATCACCCACTGGACAAATTTACTCTCAGAACACATATCAATAGAAAAAATAACAGCCTACAAAACAAACAATATATCAGCCTTTGAGGAAACATGGAACCTTTTCACAAACTATCTAAAGTCCACCCAGAACTCGTACCAAAGCAGTAACCAAAACCACAGCCATGTACAGGATCACATATCAGACCACATCCAACCCATAACAAACATTTTTTAATTTACATCATCCACATTAACTTCATTCTTTCTCTCTACCTCCACATACAGACAAACCAGGATCCCTGCTCCCCTTCATTCCCACCTACACTTCTTTCTCCCCCTTTCTCTCCCCTCCCCTCTTTCTCTCTTCAACCAACCCCCCCCCCCCCCCTTGCTTTTTTTTTTTTTTTTTTTTTTTCCTTTTTTTTTTTGGATTAGAAAGTAATATTTTTATTGTTATCATTATCATCATGTTATCATTATTATTATTATCATATTGCTATTTACATTTCTGATCTTTTTCATTGTAATATGACGTTGTTTGTCAATACTCTCTCATTGTTGTTGTTTTTTTGTTTGTTTATTTGTTTGAGTTTCCTTTTGTTTATGTGTTGTTGTTTTTCTGTCCACATTGTCTTGTTAACTATCACCAATAAAATATTTAAAAAAAAAAAAAAAGGAAAAAAAAAAGATTTTGGATTTGAGAGCTTTAATAAAAGCTTTGGTACGTTTTTTGTTGCTTCCTCCACTTCCAGACTTTCTCGTAATAGTTTTGCTCATAGTCATTCTCTTCTTTCCATTATAAACAGTCTTTATGGACACTCCAACTATTTTTGAAATCTTCTTTGGTGTGACGAGTGCATTCAGCAAATCACACACTCTTTAATGTTTGCTTTCCTGATCACTCATATGGGCAAAAGTTTCTGAAAAGGTATGGATAATAGTGTTAGGTATGATTATGACATCAGTATATGTTTGGTTTCAAAACTATTGACGTAGTGCCTGCTGAGAAAAAACAACTAAATGTTCATTGTAAATTTTGCTTCCCCACCCTGTACATAAATTAATTGTTCGTGTCGGAGATTTTTAATAGCGTATATTTCACCCCACAAAGATTAAAAATCATGTCTGAACATTAAAGTTTGCACTAAAATACACTTTTGATGTACTTTTATTAACATTAGGGTCTAAACTTTGAGCAAAAGTTGAAAAAAAAACATCCGTTGTCCTGATTTATTATATTTTTATAGTAGATGAATATTAATATAATTTTTAGGCCCGTGGGCGGGCTGATAGCGCTAAAGGGGTTATCCTCCAACAAAAGGAATTAAAATGGAATATTTAAGGAACGCTGCCTTAATAGTTTATCGGGTAAGTGATTATTTTTGGTAATTTCCGCACACATTACAAGACAGTGACAGCAACAGTTACAGTGATGACAGTGAGGCAACAATCTCATAACAAAAAATATAACTGATTTGTTAGGTACCATGAAGTAATGGTACTAATGTTAGCAGTGGCGGCTGCTTTCAGACAGGGGAAGCTCATTGTCGGCTTACATAAAAAAAAAGTCAAGTTATTTAAACAAATTCGTCCCTCCGTTCTTTTTTTAAGAAAATGGTCAGTCACGTTATCGTACCAACTAAACAAGAAAATGTTGAAATTATGTTAAATTGAAACAAGGAAGTACAATGAGTGTGTTTTATTTACAGTGCAAGAAATGAACAAGTATTTTTCGTAGTGGTTTCTGTCTTGATTTCACAGCAGAATGCGCAACGGTATTAAACTGAACTGTGTCAGTGAAGGAGTAGATCTCAAAATAGCTGTCAATCAACGGGATTCAGCCTTTCAACTGATCCTCCAATCAGCACGTGGAATCCTGGCGTCCAGCCCAGCTGAGCTCCGCCCACAGCTCCATTCACCCCCAGAGACGCCAAGCATTTCTCAAATATAACACTGGTCAACAACAAATTTATTGTTTAAGTCTTTTGAGCTGATTTAGGATAATTTTGGTGTGCTGAATCCAAAAATCACATTCATTTTGCTGAATTAGGTCAACTTTCTGAACTATGCTACATATTGGCTTTTTAACATTTTTGCTTACATTTATGTGCATTTTCACATCATACGATACAAAATTCTTTCATATTTCTTGCAATAAACGAGTTCTGAAGATTTTACTTTTGCCAATTTATGATTAATGTTTTTTTTTTTAATATAACAGGTGAATGAAATGGCTTTGACTAGAAGATCTTGCAAAAATAAGCCTGACATATTCTGCTACATCTGCGGTGAATACACCATTGTACCTAACAGGAATCAAGTCACAAGTTTCATAAAGTGTGCTTACCAATATTATTTTGGTATTAATTATTATATTTTGTGAGAAGATCAAATTTTTCAAAATCAAATTAGCAAAAAAAAAAACTGACCTGATTGAGAAAAACATGTCATTTTTGGATTTAGTGGTGCAAAATGGTCCTAATTCAGTTGAAAAAACCTGCACTCAAAAAAATGATTCTTGGCTCTAATAAACATGAAGTAATATTTTAAAGTAAAATGTAACTGAAATATATGAAATTTAAAGTTTATTTATCCGAAAAGTCAAACATAATGTGAATATGCTTAGTATAAAGTGAATCTAAACAAATAAAGTAAACTTTATTTACTAGATCACATAAAAAGGCTGAGCGTCACAGTCAAACACAGTTTATTTAAAAGTTTGCATTAACTAAATCAAATCTGACTGAAGGTATTTAATTTATTCATATTGACTCAATATGATAGAGAAAACATTGTACTAAATGCAACTCTTTACATTAAACTTATGTAATAAAATTACATGGAAAATTTACATGTAATTAAAATACATAAAGTCAACATTTTTGTCTTAATTATGTTTTTGAGTGTAGACAACTTGCAAAAAACATTTTTTTGTAACCCAGTGTAATTAACTCTTTATCAGGCAAATTGCTATATGTGGTCATTTCCACACACATTACACGACAGTGACAGCAACAGTTACAGTGAGTCCACAATCTCAGGTCTAATGTGGTCTACAGGGCCTGGAAGGTCCACCTCTGCATGAACAATGTATGCACCTGCTTTCAATTCAGTTCAACTTTATTCTGGACTCACGGTTCAATATAGACAGAGAAACACAATAAAATAAGAAAAGCACCTGGAGAGCGTAGACCTCTGCCAAAACTTAATAATTTCTTCCTTGTGCCAGTATCAACATTTCCTGCAAATTTCATGAAAATCTATCCATAACTTTTTGAGTCATCTTGCTAACAAACAAATAAACAAAGCAAAGTGAGCACAATACTTCCTGGCAGAGGTAAACAGGAAAAAAAAGAAACAATTCAAGAAAATTCAATTCAAAATGAAGATCCTTTATTGTCAGTCTACAGTACATGTTTCACCACACACTGAAACTCCACCTCTGCTTTTAACCCATCTGTAGAACATGCAGGAACACACCACACACTGCAAACTAGGAGCAGCGGGCTTTTCATAACAGGCGCCCGGGGAGCAAATGGGGAGTTAAGTGCCTTGCTCAAGGGCACATCAGCCAACAACTTTTTCTGCCAGTCTGTGGAATCAAAATGGCGACCCTGAAGAGCCACTTTAACCAGACAGCTGTACCGGTGCCTCCATATCCTGGACTGGTTGTGAATGACACTACATCTGATATCAACCACTGACGCATCTACAGACAGATACAATTATACAGGAGCTTCCACAGTGGGGCTGCGACGGGTTTATTCCAGCTGTGACACACATCTCACTCGCACTAGTCCATCTCGGCCTCCTAAGAAGCACACGCAAAGCTTCACTGTAGGCCACCTGCAGCCATATATTAAATATTTATAATTGGACCATAGGTGTTCTGTGTACAGAGGCGCACAATAGGATTTAAACAACATTATTTTCACCTTGTCCGTACAGGATCCATATTTGCGTGCCAGTGTGTTTGCCTGAGTATATACGGTTCTACATAGTCGATGTATGTCTTTGTTAGGTACCATAAAGTAATGGTACTACTGTAAGGAATGATGTTAAAGGGATAGTGTGGATGTGGACAGGTGTCTGGATCAGCACTTATGTTGTTCTAATGTTCTAAAAGGGTGCTTCTATGAAACTGGGTACATTTTGGTACCTTTTTTAGACCCAATAATAAAAGGTAAATTTAGACATATTTCCCCCCAGAAAGTACCTAATGATGACCTCAGATAAATGCAAAAAAAAACCAAAAAAAAAACTCTCTGAGCCATCCCAAAATTAATGATTTTTTAATGAAATATTTGGGCCAAAAATAGGACCAAAATTGGGACATGAAAAACTACCTAGGTGTCAGTGCATTTGATCTGGAAAACATGGCTGTAAATGGTCTTATATAGCGCTATAAATAAAGACACTGTGTTAAATGTGACGATCCTTGTGGCTTTTCTAATCCAGACATGTGGCTTTTTCATGAATCTCAGTCTCATTCCAGGTTTCGTGTGCAACCCATTGTGTCCACTTGTGTTACATACAGAACCTGCCCATTTAAACACATACAAATCGCAAATGATTTTGCAACACTTGTCATTTTTGTCAAACATTCTGCCTTGCATAATTAGATAAATTCCCAAAATATACCTGTGAGAGAATAAAGAAATATATATATATATATATATATATATATATATATATATATATATATATATATATATATATATATATATATATGTATATATTAGTAGCCTATAATTTTCGTGTCCTTTTGACCGTGTTACATACAGATTTTTGTATTAAATATAATATAAAATAATATAAAAATGTGTTATATATGAAAAATAGTTTATCTTTTATCTAAAAAAAATATTTATTTTGAAAATAGACCCAAAGTGCTTTCAAACTTGCTTCATAACATTAGTCTACATCTGGTTGGAATTTTTAGCCCCCATGTCCTGATTTTTAGGGACCAGTTTCATAGACGCACACAAAAGTGATGTTCTAATGTTCTAAAAGGGTGCTTCTATGAAACTGGGTACATTTTGGTGCCTGGCACTTTTCCAGTTTTTTAGACCCAATAAAAAAAAATAAATTTAGACAAATTTCCCCCAGAAAGTACCTAACGATGACCTCAGATAAATGCAAATAAATTATACTCTTGTTCTGAGCCATCCCAAAATTAACAATTTTTTAATGAAATATTGGGGCCAAAAATAGGACCAAAATTGGGACATGAAAACCTACCCAGGTGTCAGTGCATTTGATCTGGAAAACATTGCTTGAAATGGTCTTACATAGCGCTAAAAATACACTGTGTTAAATCCAGACACGTGGGTTTTTCATGAATCTCAGTCTCATTCCAGGTTTCTTGTGTAACCTATCGTGTCCACTTGTGTTACATGCAGAACTTGCCCAGTTAAACGCATATAAATCGCAAATGATTTTGCAACAGTGGTCATTTTTGTCACACACTCTGCCTTGCATAATTAGTTCAATTCCCAAAATGTACCTGTGAGAGAATAAAGACATATTTAAAAAAAAAGTAGCATGCAATTTTCGTGTCCTTTTGACCGTGTTACATACAGATTTTTGTATTAAATATAATGTAAAAATAATATAAAAATGTGTTTTATCGGAAAAATAGTTTCTCTTTTATCTCAGTATTTATTTTTTAAATAGACCCAAAGTGCTTTCAAACTTGCTTCATAACATTAGTCTACATCTGGTTTGAATTTTTAGCTCCCATGTCCTGTTTTTTAGGGACCAGTTTCATAGGAGCACCCAAAAGTGATGTTCTAATGTTCTAAAAGGGTGCTTCTATGAAACTGGGTACATTTTGGTGCCTGGCACTTTTCCAGTTTTTTAGACCCAATAATAAAATATAAATTTAGACACATTTCCCCCCAGAAAGTACCTAATGATGACCTCAGATAAATGCAAATAAATTATGCTCTTGTTCTGAGCCATCCCAAAATTAACAATTTTTTAATGAAATATTGGGGCCAAAAATAGGACCAAAATTGGGACATGAAAACCTACCCAGGTGTCAGTGCATTTGATCTGGAAAACATTGCTTGAAATGGTCTTATATAGCGCTAAAAATACACTGTGTTAAATCCAGACATGCAGGTTTTTCATGAATCTCAGTCTCATTCCAGGTTTCTTGTGTAACCCATCGTGTCCACTTGTGTTACATGCAGAACCTGCCCAGTTAAACGCATATATATCCCAAATGATTTTGCAACAGTGGTCATTTTTGTCACACACTCTGCCTTACATAATTAGTTTAATTCCCAAAATGTACCTGTGAGAGAATAAAGAAATATTTAAAAAAATAGTAGCGTGCAATTTTCGTGTCCTTTTGACCGTGTTACATACAGATTTTTGTATTAAATATAATGTAAAATAATTTAAAAATGTGTTTTATCTGAAAAATAGTTTCTCTTTTATCTAAAAAAAAATATATATATTTTGAAAATAGACCCAAAGTGCTTTCAAACTTGCTTCATAACATTAGTCTACATCTGATTTTAATTTTTAGCCCCCATGTCCTGTTTTTTAGGGACCAGTTTCATAGACGCACCCAAAAGTGATGTTCTAATGTTCTAAAAGGGTGCTTCTATGAAACTGGGTACATTTTGGTACCTGGTACTTTTCCAGCTTTTTAGACCCAATAGTAAAATATAAATTTAGATATGTTTTCCCCCAGGATGTACCTAATGATGACCTCAGATAAATGCAAAAAAAATAAACAAAATAAAATAAAAAAATAAATATATATACATATATGTATATATTTACTCTGAGCCATCCCAAAATTAATGAATTTTTAATAAAATATTGGAGCTAAAAATAGGACCAAAACTGGGACATATAAAACTTCCTAGGTGTCAGTGCATTTGATCTGGACAACATTGCTTGAAATGGTCTTATATAGCGCTAAAAATACACTGTGTTAAATCCAGACATGGATTTTTCATGAATCTCAGTCTCATTCCAGGTTTCTTGTGTAACCCATCGTGTCCACTTGCGTTACATGCAGAACCTGCCCAGTTAAACGCATATAAATCGCAATTGATTTTGCAACAGCGGCCATTTTGGTGAAACTCTGCCTTACATAATTAGTTTAATTCCCAAAATGCACGTGTGAGAGAATAAAGACATATTTAAAAAAAAAAAAAAATAGTAGCACATAATTTTCATGTAATTTTGACTTTTACATACAAATTTTTGTATTAAATATAATGTAAAATAATTTAAAAAATATGTTTTATGTGAAAAATAGTTTCTCTTTTATCTCAGTATTTATTTTGAAAACAGACCCAAAGTGCTTTCAAACTTGCTTCATAACATTAGTCTACATCTGGTTGGAAATTTTAGCCCCCATGTCCTGATTTTTAGGGACCAGTTTCACAGAAGCACCCAAAGTGATATTCTAATGTTCTACAAGGGTGCTTCTATGAAACTGGGTACATTTTGGTACCTGGCACTTTTCCAGCTATTTAGGCCCAATAATAAAATATAAATTTAAACATATTTTCCCCCAGGATGTACCTAATGATGACCTCAGATAAATGCAAAACAGAAAAAGTAAAAATTATACTCTTGCTCTGAGCCATCCCAAAATTTATGTTTTTTTAATGAAATATTGGGGCCAAAAATAGGACCAAAATTGGGACATGATAAACTACCTAGGTGTCAGTGTATTTTATTTTGAAAACATGGCTTGAAATGGTCTTTTATAGACTATAAATAAAGACACTGTGTTAAATGTGACGTTCCTAGTGGTTTTTCCAATCCAGACACGTGGGTTTTTCAAGAATCTCAGTCTCATTCCAGGTTTCTTGTGTAACCCATCGTGTCCACTTGCATTACATGCAGAACCTGCCCAGTTAAACGCATATAAATCGCAAATGATTTTGCAACAGCGGCCATTTTTGTGAAACTCTGCCTTACATAATTAGTTTAATTCCCAAAATATACCTGTGAGAGAATAAAGAAATATAAAAAAAAAAGTAGCACATAATTTTCATGTCATTTTGACTGTGTTACATACAGATTTTTGTATTAAATATAATGTAAAAATAATATAAAAATGTGTTTTATCGGAAAAATAGTTTCTCTTTTATCTCAGTATTTATTTTTTAAATAGACCCAAAGTGCTTTCAAACTTGCTTCATAACATTAGTCAACATCTGGTTGGAATTTTTAGCCCCCATGTCCTGATTTTTAGGGACCAGTTTCATAGACGCACCCAAAAGTGATGTTCTAATGTTCTAAAAGGGTGCTTCTATGAAACTGGGTACATTATGGTACCCGGTACTTTTCCAGTTTTTTAGACCCAATAATAAAATATATATTTAGACATGTTTTCCCCCTGGATGTACCTAATGATGTATATACTCTTGCTCTGAGCCATCCCAAAATTAATGAATTTTTAATAAAATATTGGGGCCAAAAATAGGACCAAAATTGGGACGTGACAAACTACCAAGGTGTCAGTGCATTTGATCTGGAAAACATTGCTTGAAATGGTCTTATATAGCGCTAAAAATACACTGTGTTAAATTCAGACGTGGGTTTTTCATGAATCTCAGTCTCATTCCAGGTTTCTTGTGTAACTCATCGTGTCCACTTGCGTTACATGCAGAACCTGCCCAGTTAAAGGCATATAAATCCGCAAATGATTTTGCAACAGCGGCCATTTTTGTGAAACTCTGCTTTACATAATTAGTTCAATTCCCAAAATGTACCTGTGAGAGAATAAAGACATATTTAAAAAAAATAGTAGCGTGCAATTTTCATGTCCTTTTGACCGTGTTACATACAGATTTTTGTATTAAATTTAATGTAAAATAATATAAAAATGTGTTTTATCGGAAAAATAGTTTCTCTTTTATCTCAGTAAGTATTTATTTTTTTAAATAGACCCAAAATGCTTTCAAACTTGCTTCATAACATTAGTCTACATCTGGTTTGAATTTTTAGCCCCATGTCCTGACTTTTAGGGACCAGTTTCATAGGAGCACCCAAAAGTGATGTTCTAATGTTCTAAAATGCACTTTCCTAGCACTTTACATTTATTTTCTTGTATTTTTTATATATATTTCTTGGATGTTTTTAGATTAAATTAAATTTTATTTTATGTGTTTGCCACTTATGGGCAGGGAACCAAATATGGTAACTTCATTAACCCTTTAAAATTTCGCAAAAATAATAAAGATCTATCACATTCAGCTCCTTCATGCTGGAAAATATCAAAAGGAGACGAACAGAGGACATAAAATCTGAATTAATTTGCCTTTTTCTTATTGAGGCCTCATGTATTCACACATTATATCATATGCATGTTCATTATTAGAACGTTTCGTGTCATATCACATCTTTTCAACACAGGCTGGCGTATCTATTGTCTGACTTTTCTTTTTTTTTTTTTTTTTTCAATGTGAAGCAGAGTCCTATTAGTCTATTTTTAATACTAAAAAAAAAAACAAAAAAAAAAAAAAACAGGATGACAGGCGATATTCTCATATGCTCCTCAGATCTTGATATGCATATGGACGATCAGATATAATTATGAAAACTGACTTTCAAATGACATTTAATATGTTTTGATGAAATTGGGACGTTTCAATTTTTGACAGAAGTAAATTAAGATTGAGTGATGAAAGCGCAAACATCCTGTTTCCAAAGTTCTGATGTCATTTTTTTTGTTTTGTTTTTTTTTCCCCCCTAAGCTTATTATCACTGATAGTCAGTTTCTGTTTAAATTTCAATAAAAAAAAAAAAAAAGTTGTTTATCTGACAAACAATGATGAGCAGGCCCCATCAGCACTGAATCTTAATATCCATCTAGACTTCTCACAGTTGGTTGATTATTGACAGCAGCCTGCCAGTTAATATACACATCACTGAATCATATTAAATAGCAAAGCAGTCAAATGATGCAAACCACTATAGTTAAAAGCCAAAATTAAATGAGAAATATTTTATCAAGATTTAAGTCAATCATAATTTCCTCAAATATCTTGTTATCCATTTTCCACAGCTGGTAGGTTTTTGCATATTACTGTTTCATAATGCATAACTGGTGTGTGTGTGTTTGTGTTTTAATATATTTAGCCTTCTGTATTTTGGAATAATATGAGTGTTCTGTTATTTAGAAAGTCCTTGTAATGACGTGATGGCATCGTCAACTAACTCCTTTCTTAAGCAATATAAAAAGGCTTGAAAATACTTGAATACATGGTTTAATTAAATGTGAATTAAAGATTAAGAAGAATTTTTGTGGCGACTTTTAAATGTCTACATTTAACATTGCCTATGTGGTTTCTCCTAATTTTTTATATTATCGTCTGCATTTTTGGATTTTTCAGCGAAAATCAGGTATTTTCCTACATTTAATTTACCAACGATGTAGATATACATAAAAGCTCAGAGTAATTATTAAATTAAAAAAGAGAAAACTGAAGAAAAAGTGATGTTATTCATTAACTGAACATATCGACAGTGTCTATAATAGGGATGGGAATCGAGAACCGGCTCTCTTTTGAGAACCGGTTCCCAGTAGCTCGATCCCTTGGAATCGTTTGTCTGCCTGCTTAATGATTCTGCTTATCGATTCCGCCTTCGTTGTGCATGCGCGATGGCGTCACACGTACGCTGCATTGTTTTGGTCAGAACGTAGCCAACATGGCACTGAGGCAGAAACGGTCTAAAAAGACGACACCAGGTCCACTTACTTGGAACACTTCCATGCAAAGCTTCCATGTCTTCAAAAGGGTGGAATCCCTCCAATCTGCTCAAACATTTGTCCACAGCATGTGATTCATTTACAGGAATGTCAGGTATTTGATAAGCTACTTAGCGGCGCTTGTGAATGTAGCGCCAGAGTGAACACCGGGCCGGTTCCGGTGTGGGCAACAAACGTCATAACTCCTCAAATACAAGTTTCCGAAGGTAAGAAGGGAAAGGAAATGAGGTGCACAACAACGGGAGACAAGCTGAGCCGAGTCGAACCGGTTCCACATACAGTCTACTCTCGTTAAACCGCCCGCCGTTATACCGCCATTTTCGCTCACCGCCGACCAAAACCATTGCACAAAAATCCCCAATGCATTATTCCATTAGCTACCGCCATTTCCGCCTATCGCCATCCGCCAGCCCAGTTCCATGCACAAACAACACTTATACCACTGATTTCCCGACCGTTATACCGCCAGCGTGATTGCCATCGAGTACACATAAATTTTAACAATGCACTGAAACAAACGCGCCAGACGCTGATCGCGACAAGCTACGAGTAGGTCTACGGAACGGCCACCGTTCATTTATCGCAGAACACTCAGTAGGTCAGGATGTCGGGAAGAGGACGTGGGATTAAGCCAAAGCCTCAAGATGATGGGGTGTCATTTCCCGACACGGTATAATAATGCTTAAAATGTTTTGCCACTTTAAATGATCCCTTACAACATAACAGAATCAAGATTTATTTAGAAACGCAATTAGAACGGGTTAACGGAGGCAGCATAGACATCATATAGTAAAGACATGCACATTATGGACGCAACCCGTTGTAACGCCATTTTCGCTATACCGCCAATTTGGCCGTGAACGGAAGTTGGCGGTATAACGAGAGTAGACTGTAGTAGAAATGCGGCAATAGAGGAATTAGTGAAGCGTCTTTAGTTTCACTTTCACTGTATGCCCCCCCCGAACCGTGCTCGGCGTCATCTGTTATTATTATTTGTACATACTGTATATGTTATATTTTCTTTGCAGAGATGGAAATATAAAAGACAGTTAATGCAAACACACCTGTTTGTACTCTTTTATTCCCTCACCCAATGAGAATTGATAAGGAATCGGATCGATAAGCAAAATCGATAATGGAATCGGAATAGTTAAATTCTTAACGATTCTCATCCCTGGTCTATGAGTTTTACTGATAAATCGACGTTCACTTCGGAGCCTGTGAACGTCCATTCTGGGCCGGGCCGATTCTGAATTGGGCCAGATTCCGTTTTGGGCCTCAACATATATATATATATATATATATATATATATATATATATATATATATATATATATATATATATATATATATACATATATATACAATTTGTGTTGAATATTCCATGTTTGATTGTCTAACGAACTGGAAGTATTTTGTAGAATTTGCTCATGTTTTTAGACAAGTGTTTGTCATATGTTTAATTTGTTTGTATTTCATGGTCAGAATCCATAAGCATTCGGTTGCAATCTATATGTCATTAGTGTTGGTTGTGTTTATGTGTGTCCACAATGTAAAAAGCTCCCTGGGTTGAACCTTTTCTTTTCATGCCTCGTCCAGATCAGTTTTAACCCTGTAAAGATTGAACCATTAAATCATTGACAGAAAATTCCAGTTCTTTGAAACTGGAGCCTTTATTGGTCCTTCTGAACAAAGCCCCCCCCCTTTTTTTTCCATGTATGAGTTTAAATTTTGTATCATATTTGATACATCGGGTCTTAATGCTCAAATATTTTTATTCCTGAACAAACAATCAATCAATTTATTCAATTTTTTTTTTTTTTTTTTTTACAAACAATCAAAATCGACAATTCATTTACAAGATACATTTTGTAATAGGACACCCCAGAAGCTATCCTCAGCTTATAAATGGGGGCCTTTAAACATCTGATAAGAGACGCAACTTACATTATAATCTTTAATAAATTAAAATGTTCTAAATAACTTCAAACATATTTTAAAATATTTTAAAATATTTACCTATCTATCCTTAGACATGTGATGAGAAAGACAATTAACATTATAATTTTTAATAAATTAAGATGTTCTAAAGAACTACAAAACTATTTTAAAATATTTACCTATCTGTCTGGCGATGTTTCATTTCATTTCCTTTCCTGAGTTCTATTGTAGTCAGCATATTCCAATATTCTCAGATAATTTAATAGTCAGACATGGGGCTTTATCCACATTCCTCCCCCCGGTGGAATATCAATCAATCAAAATGTATTTACATAGCGCCAAATCATAACAAAAACTATCTCATGACACTTTACATATAGAGCATTATCTGTGTATTGCATGTATCTAATTGTATACATCAGGTTTTTCAAGAAAAAAAATATCGCACTGATCATATAGAGGGCTTCAAAACTCATGTATCAAATATGATACATTTGGCGTTATAGGGTTAAAATCATACATGATACTCCATTATAATTCAAAGAGGTTCACTCCAGTGTAATTTTCGCCTTTTATTTTTGTTGTTACTGCTATTCTTTACAGCGTCCTTCTGATCAGGCTATTGTGTTTAAATCCAACACTCTGTTCAAAGTTTCTCTTCAGTCCTCCCAAAAACAGATTTTCCCTTCAATACATGTGGAACCACTTAATATGTCACTTAACTCCACTGTAATGGCTCTTCATGTCACTTCACACTCATCACCATCTATCTGTAGAAAACAGGTTGTGTTTATGTGTGAGTATGAGTGCACCAGACATGTTAGTATGACTTTTTTTTTTTCAGTGCTTTTTTGTGCTTTTTCATAGCCATGGCTGTTCTCAGGGGCCGTTTACATGGCGTCGGATTCAGTCGACTCCAGGAAGATTTCATTGCGGATTAGCCTTCTGTTAACATGGAAACGGTGCCTAGAGTGCCTGAATCCGGAAACTTTTGATACCAGGGTCCAGGGTGGAACGTTATCGATACGCTCCGCATTTCAGCTCCGTGTTAACGCGAGTCGGAGCGTTCCGGGGTAAAATATGACGTCACCGCATGCGCGCGCAGCCAAGAACCACCAGTTAACCCACTCCGGGCCAGTTGGTGGCGGTAATGCGCCTCCAAGCTGGTTTGCCAGCCTCTATGACACAATAAAGCTGCAGAAAAAGAAGGAACAACCACAACAACAATTGCCGGTTTCAGAACAACATACGTGCTGCTAACTGTGCTCAGCTCGTCTGTCCAGACAAAGAAGTCCTGCGTCTTTGTACGACCACTCGCCATTGTTGTTTGTAAATAGTGTTGTCCGCCTCTTTCTTCTTCTTCTTCTTCTCCTCAGTTAAAGGCTGTCTAAACCGGAAATCGTTTGTGCGCAGGCGCGTGTTTTACCGCCACTGTTTCACTACAGCTCTACATCGCCAGCTACTGGTCTGGTATGGCCACTACAGCGTATTCAGCCGTCCTCGCGGACTCGTGTTAACGCAGATCGTTATCATGGCGGCTTCGTCTTAACGTGGAATGATTTTAAAACGCAAAGGAGAAATCTTTGCGGAATTGGATCGTAGCATTGCCGTGTAAACGTAGCCTCAGTCAGATGTAGCGACCTTGCTGTTCTTGTTGTAGGGAGGACAAAGGTTCATCACTAGTCCTTCAAACACTCGATATCCATTGTTCCATTTTCAACAAGTTCTTTGGTCATTTCTTTCATTCGATCCACTTTCCTGTCCGGTTCTTTGTGATGAGATGGCTCTGACTCACACGTACCTCAGGAAAAATAACTTTTATCGTTATTTTAACCCTATCATGCATGAATTATGAGAAACTTCACTGAGATTTTTTTTTTTTTTTTCCTGAGTGTTTTTATTCCTCTTTAGGCATGAAAAAAACATAATGCGATTGAAATACTTTTTTTATAAACCTATTTTTCATGGAGTTGCAAAAATGTCTACTCAGCTGGACACCATGTGTTTAATTTTAGAAGCAAAGAAACATCTATTTACTGATACACTGTGTGAACCATGGCTCAAATGGTAGAGTGGGTCATCCAGTAACTGAAGGGCTGGCGGTTCGAATCCCGCTCCGTCCATGTGCTGTTGTGTCCTTGGGCAAGACACTTCATCCTCCTTGCCTCCAGTGCTGCTACTCACACTCACGCGTATGAATGCGTATGAATGTTCGGTGGTGGTCGGAGGTGCAGATTGGCAGCCATGCTTCAGCTGCAGCTGTGGATATAGATGTAGTTTACCACCACCAGAGGGAGAACGTGAGAGCGAATGAATAATGGATCCTCTGTACTAGAGCCCAACCGATTAATCGGCCGGCTGATTAATTGGGCCGATTATAGCATATCACCAACTAATCAACATCGGCCAATATGTAGCTGATGTAGCCGATATATTAACTTTTTTTTTTTTGCTGCGTGGAGATTCTGTTGCTCGCTGCTCCTGTGTGTGTGTGTGTGTGTGTGTGTGTGTGTGTGTGTGTGTGCTGCCCGGAGAATAAGAGGAACTTTAAAGCGAGTTAGTTTCACTTTCACTTCTGCTCGGACAATGACGTTATCACCCCCACACACACGCAATCACATAATCACCTCCCGCCGCTCATGCGCTCTGACAAGGATGGGCCGCTAATCCCCCCCCCCCCCCCGCTCCGAAAATCATGGACCCCCCCCATCTTATGAAGTATTCGCCCCCCACACACACCCATGTCCGTGCACTTCCTGTCTACCTCACAGTTTCATTCTGCCTGGGTGTTACTAGTATAGGGGAGACTGGGGACAGTTGTAACACGGGTCAGTTGTAACTTTTGCAATTGCTCCAATCAGGAACAATTTAGGACTCACCTAATTCACTCTGCACATGCTCAGTTTAGTCCTCAGTCCACATAAGAAGTTGTAGTACCGTGAGGCAGACACATCCAAATTTGTGAGTGAAAACATAATTTTATGGTAGTAATATTTTTTTGCTCTAATTATTGTTGTGATTGCATAGTTTGCATTTGAAAGTTTTGTAAATTTTATTTGTGAGATAAACAAAGATTTATGCAACTGTTTATCCACCTGTCCACAATTATCTAATATAAGATTATTATATCCTGTGTGGATCAGTGTTCTTATTTCATATATCGGCCAATATATCTGTTATTGGCCAATATCGGATATTGGCCGATATATTGGATATCGGCTTTTTTTAGCCCCCAATTTCGGTTTCAGCATCGGCCCCAAAAATCCCATATCGGTCAGGCTCTACTCTGTACGCACTTTGAGTATGCATTCATAGAAAAGTGCTATATAATTCTAATCCATTATTACTGTATGCACAAATTATGAGAACCTTAATCAAAATTTTTTCCTGAGTGTTTTTATTCCTCTTTAGGCATGAAAAAAACAATGCGATTGAAAATTTTCTTCTGAAAAAAAACAAACAAAAAAAACAGAAAAAATAATGAAAAAAAAAATTCTTATGAACCTATTTTTCATGAAGTTGCAAAAATGTCCACTCAGCTGAACACCACACGTTTAATTTTTGACGCACAGAAACATGTATTTACTGATAAATTGTGTGAAAACTATGGAGAGGGCTTGTGATTCTGGGGGTTTATGCTCAGGGGAAATCTACATAATGTTACCAATTCATATTGGAAAAGATATGTAGTGTCTTAAAACTTTAATAAAGCTATGTGTAAAAAAAAACAAAAAAAACAACAACAATGAAAAGAACAACAA
Organism: Sphaeramia orbicularis; assembly: GCF_902148855.1. Taxonomy (NCBI): domain Eukaryota; kingdom Metazoa; phylum Chordata; class Actinopteri; order Kurtiformes; family Apogonidae; genus Sphaeramia; species Sphaeramia orbicularis. Next base: position 11,726,701 of record NC_043969.1, on the reverse strand, counting down.
AATCCATGAATATACAAGAGAACAGCTGTAGAATAATATTGTTAATCTGATGTTTTGTCACATTTTAACAAACTGTAATACTAGTTATTACTCACTTTATGGAGATTATATGCAAAAAAAACAAAAAAAAAAAACAACAACTTAATGTTAATGACAGTCTAACAACAATAACAAGCACCTGATTTACACCCAAACATGTTAGTGCAGATCAGGTTTATCAACTGCTAAGTTACAGTACTGGTCTGAATGTCGGTGTATGGGATGATGCGTAAGTGTCCACCGTGTTGGCTGATATGGAACTAAAACAATAAAATCCTTGAAAATATAACAAGAGAACAGCTGGAGAATAGCCGTCCACTGTAGTGACCAGTATGCATGAAAGGGTTAATGTGAACGGCTCGGCAGTTAGCCTCCGAGTACCGCAACCCGACAAGGTCTGCTCATATGTTGGTTTGTAGGTTCGACGGTTCAGGCAGAGCGGTCCCACCGGGTTATCCATTGTATGTCGAGCGCTTACTCTGGTCATCGCATCTATTTGTGAGGCGTTTCCATGGTAGGACGGCCCCAAAAGCAATTTATCAACACGGAAATGCCCTTTTCCTTGCCCTTCCATTATACCGATCCATTAGTTTAATAAGGGAATCACATTTCATTAATCAGTTTTTTCTACAGTACAATCTATCTTCCCAACATGTCCTCCAACCCGAATGACCAAATATGTCGTTTGTCCACACCCTCTGTTATGACCCATATCACTGCTTGATTGATTAGCGCCCCCACAGGCAGTAGGACAAAATGGATGCAGGCAGCGAAGAGGAATGACACAAATAAAACACATGTGATGTTAAAAGGTGTGGAGGTATGCTGTGACAATGCTATGAATACACAGCTGACGTTTACCATCGTGACTGTGGTCTTCTGTGTTAACTCTCCAGTATCCGGGTGCGCCTTTTAGGCACACTTTGCACTTTGTGTTAAAAAACTTCATATTATTTTTCACAATTTAAATAAGGTTAGAATTCAAAAGTTGTTCATTTTTGCATGATCTTTAACATTCTGGCCACCAACTAAAATGTGCACATTGTAAACAAAAGAAAATTACAAGACTAGCATCTGTCTCCCAAGTGTGCCTAAAACGCACTATTTCTTTCATTTGATATGTATGATTAGGGCTGAGCTTGATTTACAAAAATAAATCAAATTAGAGCAGAAAAATAAATCAATATGTAATATTAATAGTTTGATTTATAGGTGTGCATTTTATGCACACTTGGTGACAGATGCTAGTATTTTTGAACATTTGACCTAGCGCCAAAAATAATAATGCAAATTAACCAGTGTTGGAGTTAATCATTGACATATGCCAGGATGAAAAAATCAAATAATATGTGATCACTTTTTATGTAGTATATTGAAAAAAAAAAAAAAAAATTGTGATTTTTGCATCCAAAAAAATGGTTTGTTTACATTACAAACACAGCATTTAAAGGGTTAAAAAATGTGACAATTATTGAGTATTTGGTATTTTTATTTACGACTTAAGTTGATGAAAAAGAAAAAAAAGTATAAAAGAATTCAAAACAAACTGTATGAAAATTTTTTTGACATTATTCCACAAGTGTGCCAAAAAGGCACACTTGGTGCTTGGTAAGGGCCTTGCTGGACGGGATACCGGAGGGTTAAAACCTACAAGTTTATTAGGTTTGTCGTGAGCGTAAACAAAAGATGGACGTCACAAGGTCATGTCGTTTCAATGTGTTAGCTGTTTAACCTAGTGTTTTTCAACCTTGGGGTCGCCTGGAGTTCAAATGGGGTCACCTAAAATTAAGTAAGTATTTCCCTCAAATCACCGCAATGTGATTCAATTTGATTTCAATACATTTGTACTAGTATTTACATGTCATTTATACAATTTATATATTTTTCAAAACTGTAATATTTGCATGTTCTCCCCGTATCTGTGTGGGTTCTCTTCGGGTACTCCAGCTTCCTCCCACCATCCAAAGACATGCACTGATAGGTTAATTGGTTAATCTAAATTGCCCATAGGTGTGAATGTGAGATGCGATGAACTGGCGACATGTCCAAGGTGTCCCCCGCCTTCGCTCGTAAGTAGCTGGGATAGGGTCCAAGTGACCCCCGTGACCCTATAAAGCGGGTTCAGAAAATGAATGAATGAATGAATGTAATACATGTCGGTTCAGGCGGGCACAGCCCAGGTCGAGCCGGCAGACTCACGACAGCCCACCTCCCAGCTGAGCACGAACGGCATCTTGGGATTTATTCCCAGCCAAGTCTACATGAGTCACCAACCAATGCATCCTTGGTTTAAGCTAGCTGACAAGAACAACCTCCAGGTTTTCCATGCGTTCTTGGTTTATGCAAACTTGCAGTTGGAACAGTACTTGGGCTGCGACTGTTGACATTTCATGAGAACACGAGAACGGAACAACAGACAAAAATTTGTTTAGAGAAACGGCCATAAATTGCAAAAATGTTTAGACCAGGGGTGTCAAACTCATTTTAGTTCAGGGGCCACATTAAACCCAAATTGATCTAAAGTGGGCCAGACTAGTAAAACAATAGCATAATAACCTGTAAATAATGACGACTCCAAATTTTTCTGTTTGTTTCAGTGCAAATAAAATTAATCATGAAAATATGTACATTTACAAACTATCCAAACAAAAATGATGTGAATAACCTGAAAAAACTGAGATTTCTTGAGAAAAATAAGTGCAATTTTAACAATATTACACCTCAACTTACCATTTATACATGCATATTATGGATTGGATCTACAAAGGCACAAAATATTTACTAACAGGAAGTATAACATTAAAATTTTACTTTTAAAATTTCAGGTTTTTCACATTTTATTGTTAAAGTATAGTTTGTAAATGTTAATATTTTCATAATTTAACTTCCTAAGACCCAGCTATGGGTTTTCTGCACACATTTGTGGACAAGAGTTTCACAACTTTATACAAAAAAAAAAAAAAAGAAAAAAAAAAAAAAAGAAAAAAAAAAAAGAAACAAAGAAAGAAAAGAAAACTGTCCACCACAAAGGACATTCCATAAAAAAATTTAAAATTGCATCTGAAAAAACTGTTGCATCATGATGTTTCCACCAATATAGGCACTTATTTAATAAAAAACAAAAAAAGTTTGTACTTTGCTGACATTTCCTGGGTCTTAGGAGGTTAATGTAAGTTTTTACGCTAAAACAAAGAGAAAAAATTTGGAGTTGTCATTATTTATAGGTGTAATGTAATATTATCTTTTTCACATTACACTAAGAAATTTTGGAGTCATTATTTATAGGTTATTATGTTATTATTTTAGTTCATATTAGATCACATTGTTCTGTATGTGGAACCTGAACTAAAACAAGTTCAACATCCTCAATTGTTAATATCTTAAGTGTAATTTATGCAAATTCATCCCGTGGGCCGGATTGGAACCTATGGTGGGCCGGTTTTGGCTCCTGGGCCGCATGTTTGACACCCCTGGTTTAGACTCCAATGGAGCTGATGTAGAAATTTTTTTTTTTTATTTTGATAAATAAACTTTTTATTACATTTGCCTGAGAAATGTTTGACTCTCACTCTTACACTGTTGCCCATAAAGTTCTAATAATTTAGTTTTCAGACACATTCCTCTTTTTATTCCCATTTGTACACATCAGTATGACCCTTGACCTGGTGAAATGATTACATACTGAGTCCCAGTTATACTGTATCTTTCAGGAATAAATGACATTATCACAATCATTTCATAGACGAGGTAAAAATATTAGATTCCGACTTTATGGACGACAGCATCTAGTTTGTCCTTGATGTAATTATGTCACAAAATAAACCTTATGTTAACATATTAATTCAACGCTTTGCTAAATGACCACCAGATGCCGCTAAAAAACAGGACAAAACTACTGTAATAAACATGTTTCTCTTGTCTTTCATATGTTGAGCAGACCTTGTGCTGACACTGAGCTAAAGTCCACTGATAGTACTGTGCATTAATTTCACAAGTGAACACTCTGTTACCCCCACCCCCCCCAGGTGTCAGCTGTAAATAAAATATTTGCAGCTGGAGGATGTATGAGCTCTATAGAAGAGGCATAAATAGTGTATGCGTGGTTTCGGTCTTACATGCATATCATATAGGATCATAGTGGGATAACGGTGGCTGCGGTGCTGCGGAGGCCAAGGCTGTTCAACCCGTCGACAACTGAATAACTTATGGAATATAGTGGATGTTGTAGAAAAGAAAACCCATAACCCCCGTGCTGATGTTGGACTCGTTGTCCTCTTTGTTCATTCCCTTCTGAGAAATATTGTTGAAATGAACCAGTGTATATTTGTGAAGGATATATTTAGTCCTATATGTAAATTAGCAGATCCAAAGAAATGGAAGGGGGGGGGATGCTGGGGTCCAGGGTTGGAACCCCAGTAGTAGGAGTAGGAGTTCAAGGGCGTGAAGCGAAGCAAAAATAACATTATAAATGCTTCAAATCACATAAAACTGTATTATTTATGTATTTATTTATTAATTTTTCTTTTTTTTTTTTTATTTTCTATCATCGTATATGAACCCATGAAGACCCACACAGCCACTGGCAACCAAAAGCATCTACTGATCCAAAATGTTTAATATCTGTTGATCCACTAATGAATGAATGAATGGTTTATTTTTGGTTTGTACAGTAATCACTGCAGACAGCACAACAACCAAAAAAAAAAAAAAAACAAAAAAAGGTCAGAAGCAGAGGCTTATTTTTTGCCTATCCTTTTCACCTGACACACCGCTTACATTAAATTAAATGTGTACCTCATTGAGCATTGTCATTATAACAAAAGAATCAATAACCAGAAAAGCACTCGGAGAGCGCAGACCTCCGCCAAGACAGATCGGTGGGCCCCCGTGGCCCCCCCACCCCCGATCACCACCAAAATTTAATTATTTTTTCCTTGTGCCAGTATCAACATTTCCTGAAATTTTCACCCAAATCCATCCATAACTTTTTGAGTTACCTTGCTAACAAACAAACAAACAAACAAACACGTACACGCGCAAATACACAAAGCAAAGCGATCACAATACCTACTGGCGGAGGTAAACAGAACTTTGGCATGGTGTATTTCCTGGAGGGAGTGACATATACTGTAGCTTATTAAGAGTCTGTTTTACACCAGCTCTACATGTAATGTGTCATGACATACACTATACTACCAAAAGTATTGGCTCACCCATCCAAATAATCAGAATCAGGTGTTCCAATCCCTTCCATGGCCACAGGTGTATAAAATCCAGCACCTAGGCATGCAGACTGCTTTTACAAACATTTGTGAAAGAATGGGTCGCTCTCAGGAGCTCAGTGAATTCCAGCGTGGAACTGTGATAGGATGTCACTGTTAGAACCAGTGACACAAGATCTGGACCCAAATGCACAACCCACAGACAAAAATATAGTTAAAGAGTGTTTATTAAACACGGACAGGAAAAACAGTTCACAAAAAGGTTTCTTGAATGAATCCTCGCAGGTATGTTTGTGAGGATTCGTCACGATGTCCGAATCCAAAAAGGGAAGCTCTCTGCCCGGGTCGGGAGCACACGAGGGGAACCCGACTAGGAGAAAGCAGAGAAGCGTCAGGGGACAGACCAGGTCATACACGGGGAGTCTAACAAACAGGCAACGGTACATGAGGGAAAAAGCAAAAGCACTAACCATAAGTCCAGGCAAAAAGTCGAAAACCAGTGAGGCAGAATCAGGCAGAGGTACAGGAAGGGATCAGGCAGGCTCAGAAGTCGAGGAACAAACCGGGTCAGGAACGAACAGACAGGCAGACGAACAGGTTCAGAGAATCGCTGGTAAGTATACACAACACAAGGAAGGAATACGAACTGGCACAGGACAGGGGAAAACACAGGGCTTAAATACACAGAAGGGAGGGAAGACAATGAGACACAGGTGGAACAAATCAGGGCGGAGACAGGTAATCAAACACAGGTGAAACAATCAGGGAGAGGAAGCAAAGACACCAGACATGACACAAGAGGAGGATTAACAAAATAAAACAGGAAATGACACACAAGACAGACAAAACATACAAGAGTCCAAGTACTGATATGACAGTCACCTGTACAACAAATCCAGTCGTGAAATTTCCTGGCTCCTAAATATTCCACAGTCAACTGTCAGCTGTGTTATAAGAAAGTGGAAGTGTTTGGGAACGACAGCAACTCAGCCACGAAGTGGTAGGCCACGTAAACTGACGGAGCGGGGTCAGCGGATGCTGAGGTGCAGAGTGCGAAGAGGGCGCCAACTTTCTGCAGAGTCAATCGCTACAGACCTCCAAACTTCATGTGGCCTTCAGATTAGCTCCAGAACAGTGCGCAGAGAGCTTCATGGAATGGGTTTCCATGGCCGAGCAGCTGCATCCAAGCCATACATCACCAAGTGCAATGCAAAGCGCCGGATGCAGTGGTGTAAAGCACGCCGCCACTGGACTCTAGAGCAGTGGAGGCACCTTCTCTGGAGTGACCAATCGTGCTTCTCCATCTGGCAATCTGATGGACGGGTCTGGGTTTGGCGGTCGCCAGGAGAACGATACTTGTCGGACCACATTGTGCCAAGTGTAAAGTTTGGTGGAGGGGGGATTATGGTGTGGGGTTGTTTTTCAGGAGCTGGGCTTGGCCCCTTAGTTCCAGTGAAAGGAACTGGGAATGCTTCAGCATACCAAGACATTTTGGACAATTCCATGCTCCCAACTTTGTGGGAACAGTTTGGAGCTGGCCCCTTCCTCTTCCAACATGACTGTGCACCAGTGCACAAAGCAAGGTCCATAAAGACATGGATGACAGAGTCTGGTGTGGATGAACTGGACTGGCCTGCACAGAGTCCTGACCTCAACCCCATAGAACACCTTTGGATGAATTAGAGCGGAGACTGAGAGCCAGGCCTTCTGTCCAACATCAGTGTGTGGCCTTCTGGAAGAATGGTCCAAAATTCCCATGAACACACTCCTAAACCTTGTGGACAGCCTTCCCAGAAGAGTTGAAGCTGTTATAGTTGCAAAGGGTGGACCCACGTCATATTGAACCCCATAGACTAGGAATGAGATGTCACTGAAATTCATATGCGAGTCAAGGCAGGTGAGCAAATACTTTTGGCAATATAGTGTAACTTTTGTCATGATTTGATACTATAAAAGTACAATTTGATTTGATTTGTCATCATTAGCACAAAAATATGTGGGAATAAGTAAAGCACAAGGAAGAAATGATTAAATTTTGGTGGTAATCGGGGGAGGGATGGGGGGGGGTGACAGATCTGTCTTGGTGGAGATCTGTGCTCTCAGAGTGCTTTTCTTGTTTACTGATAGATTTGTTTGTCGGAGCTTATCACCGGTAAATCCATCGTCAAACTAAGCAACACACACATAAGTACACAATAAAACACACACTGACATCGAATGAAACCAAAATATGCAACACAATATAACATAAATAAACCAAGAGGGGATGAAAACGGCAAACACAAAATCCTTCAGTGAAACGAACAATGTAAAATCTTATTGAAGTAACTCAAACTTTATCTCAAAAACAGAGCAAAACTTCATGGTCTCAGAATACTGCAACAACTAAAAGTGTCCCTGTGCCACACAGACCATGAACAAAGTTCCTACCTATTCACCAATTCAACAAAAATTAAGTTCATTCATTCAGTTTCTGAACCCGCTTTATCCTCACTAGGGTCACGGGGGTTGCTTGGAGCCTATCCCAGCTACATAGAGGCAAAGGCGGGGTACACCCTGGACATTTCACCAGTTCATCGCAGGGCTGACATATAGAGACAAACAATCACTCTCACATTCACACCTATGGGCAATTTAGATTAACCAATAAACCTATTAGTGCATGTCTTTGGATGGTGGGAGGAAGCTGGAGTACCCGAAGAGAACCCACACAGACACGGGGAGAACATGCAAACTCCACACAGAAAGGTCCCACCCCCCGCCGACTGGTGTTGGAATCGAACCCAGGACCTTCTTGCTGTGAGGCACGAGTGCTAACCACTGCACCACCGTGTCGCTAAAAAAAAAAAAAAAAAAATTATAAACATAAAACATGTAAATGTCGAGGCCCAAAATGGAATCTGGCCCGATTCAGAATCGGGCCGGTCCAGAATGGAATTCTATTCTAGGCCGGCCTAGAATGGAATCCTGCTGCTATAATGTTATTTTTAATACCATGTTTAATGCAAATGATCCATAATTCCATAATTTGTCATAATTTTACATTTTCAGTCTTACATACCTTGAGTAACTATTGTCAATTTCAGTCGATTTCACTGTACCGTATATTGGTGGGGAGTACCACTAGGTTCTATTTGTAAATAAAGTGTATTATAGTTTACAATTAAAATGTTGTTTGTTTCATTTTTTTTCACATATTTGCAAATTCCATGTATTGATTTTTGTAATAATTTAGATCATTTGCATTAAACATGGTATAAAAATAACATTATAGCAGCAGGATTCCATTCTAGGCCGGCCTAGAATCGAATTCCATGCTGGGCCGGCCCGATTCTGAATCGGGCCAGATTCCATTTTGGGCCTCGACATAAACAAACATAAAATTACACAAATGAACATCAATGCCTTTTTTTTTCAGTTAAGTATACTACCCATGATTCACCCACATACTGCACCTGAGTACAATTCACCCTTGTTTTAAATTGGAATTTCTCGTGTTACAATTTTACTTTCTCCATATTTGAGCCACCGGTGACTCGTTAATGAAAAAATAAAAGCCATCACATTTAATGAACACAGACAGGTACAGAGTTCTCTACAATCAAACCAACGCTCACACTTCTACAGTATTTCACATCTATGTCAGAATCTACAGAAACATCCATCATGGTAGGTTCCAATTATTGTCATTCAGGCAGGTCTGAAATGTTTTTGATTAAAGTCTGACTCATAAAAATAATATTATGTATCAATGAATTTTTTTTTTTTTTTTTTTTCCCAGACACATTCATACTGATGTTGTGTTTGGTGTCACAGCACATGGAGCTTCAAAAGGACATTCTGTGCAGATCAGTCAGGATCTGCTGGTCGTTCATGTCATGTGTTCTGCAAATTTTATACGCCGGGATTGTAGGATAATAAGGATACATGGATCCAGTGTGATCACCGTAACACACACATACAGAATAGACACCTCAGTGACTTGACTTTAGATTTAGTGCCTAACATCATTTAACATTAATTCAATCACGTTCAAGCCTCATACACTTTGCAATTTGTACTGGTCTTTTGCCAATTAGCTGGATTTTGCACCAAGGATCATTTGCATAGAAAAAGGCCAATTTTGAGATGAATATATGAATATTCTCTAATTTACATGCATGCAGATGGAAATGGAGCTATCTGCTCGGCAGTGCAGTTTATGGGGAGTTCCACCTTTTGCTGGTGGTTTGTGAATTATATCCAGTAGTAGTATGTTTATCTAGATTTTAGATCAGGGGTGTCAAACATGCAGCCCGGGTGCCAAATGCGGGCCGCCAAAGGGTCCAGTCCTGGGATGTTTTTGCCAAGTGCAAAAATTCCACAGTCTTGAATTGAATGAGGCAAAAAAAACAAACAAAAAAAACCCTTCAATTAAGTAAAAAAACAAACAAACAAAAATTCAATTAAGTAAAAAAAAATCTTCAATTAAACAAACAAAAATCGCAAATTTAGCAAAAACTCTTCAGTTAAGCCCCCCAAAAATCTTCAGTTAAGTTATAAAAACAACAACCTTGAATTAAGCAAAAAAAAAAAAAAAAAAAAAATCTTCAATTAAGTTTTTAAAAAAAATCTTGAATTAAGCAAAAAAAAAAATCTTAAATTAAGTTAAAAAAAAACAAACAAACAAACAAACCTTGAATTAAGCCAAAAAAAGTCTTCAATTAAGTAAAAAAAAAAACCTTGAATTAAGCCAGAAATAAATAAATAAATAAATAAATACATAAATAAATAAATCTTCAATTAAATTCAAAAAAAATCTTGAATTAATCCAAAAAAATCTTAAATTAAGTAAAAAACAAAACAAAACAAAAAAAAAACCTTGAATTAAACCAAAAAAATCTTCAATTAAGTTTAAAAAAAAAAAAATCTTTAATTAAGCCAAAAAAAAATATTCAGTTAAGCTAAAAAAAAATCTTGCATTAAGCCAAAAAAAAAATCTTCAATTAAGTAAAAAAAAATCTTGAATTAAGCCAAAAAAAATCTAGAATTAACAACTTAAATTTTCTCTTTATTTTAGTGCAAAAAAATACATTAAATTATGAAAATATTTACATTTACAAACTATCCTGTAACATTAAAATGTGAATAACCTGAACAAATATGAACAACCTGAAATGTCTGAAGAAAATTCAGCCCAATTTGAACTCTTTTCTGCCTGTTCCTCAGTGTTTAGTGTCTTTGTAGATCTGACCCATAATGCACATGGACAAATGATAAGTTGAGGAATAATATTGTAAAAATTGCACTAAATTTCCTTATGTTTTTTAATTTAAATTTCATTTTTTGCCGTTTTTTTTTTTTTTTCAGGGTTCAACTCCAGTAAATCAGTAGTGAACTGTGAGCACTACTGCTGGGCCTTTACATTGGCAATCACCGCCAAGAAAATACATCTGCACTGATATAAAACCTCCAAAACAACAGTATGTTGAACTGAAAGCACTCACCAGATGTAATCCTCTAATTAACAATGACAAGGATGTCAACAACTCTTTGGCTTTTGTATGCTTTTAGGCTTTGTACTGGGGATTTTCCTGGCGTTGAAATCAGGTTCATATAAATGTCAGGATACGTGATTTTCACCCACATATCAATGTTCGTAGATCACTTGTTGTTTGGTAGCTTGTATGGATCCATGTCCAGTCTAATTGTCTTTAATTTCATGTTATATTCCACATTTTTCCTGGTCTCGCTGTAGTTACTGCTATACTCTGCCATGTTGACCCGGTTTGCTTTTGCCACTCAGTCTGACTTAGAGTGGCGTGGCTTAGGGGGGAAGTGACGTATGTGCATTCCCTCTGTAGCAGGGGTGTCAAACTCATTTTAGTTCAGGGGCCATATCCTCCCAATTTGATCTGAAGTGGGCCGAACCGGTAAATTAATAACGTAATAATATATAAATAATGCCGACTCCAAACATTTCAATGTGTTTTATAATTAAAAAAAAAAAAAAAGTAAAATTAGATTATTAGTTTACATCTATAAACTGCCCTTTTAAAAATGTGAATAACATGAACCATGAAGAAAAACTGAAATATTATTAAGAAAAATAAGTGCAATTTTAACTGTATTGTGCCTGTGCTTATCATTTGTAAATGTGCATTAAAACTTACAGATCACAATGGATCTGAAAATACACAACATATTTTAGTAACTGGCACAATATTAGTAAAATTACACTGACTTCTCTTGGGACATTTGTAATTTTTCATATTTTTTTTTGTCAAAGGCTAGTTTGTAAATGTACACATTTTCATGGAATTACATTTTTTTACACTAAAACAAAGGAAAAATTTGGAATTGTCATTATTTGCAGGTTTTTATGATAATATTTTACTGATCTGACCCACTTGAGATTAAAGTAGGGCTTTATATGGCCCCTAAAGTAAAAGAAATAACTGTTAATAGCTTGAGTGTAATTTTTGCATTTGACAAATTCATCCTACAGGCCGGACTGGACCCTTTGGCGGGCCGGATTTGGTCCCCGGGCCACATGTTTGACACCTGTGCTCTATAGGATTCTTTAGGGATTTTTATTTGTACCTATTTTGTGCACAAAAATCCCACCATCTCTTTTTGGATGTGGCCCCTAGAAGTTCAAATTCTGAGAAGAAAGTCATGATTCTACGAGTAAGATGTTGTATTTTTATCAGAATAAAACTAAAGTTGTAAAAATGACCAGCTGAACCACAGAAGTGCAGTTCTGTGAATATCTGTCGTCCTGTAAAGACTATAAAAAATATTTTATTTTGTAAAAACCTTCACCAACCACATGTTCAACGTTCCTCATTTCAATTCAAGCCACAGAACGATCAAATACGAGGAGGCTTCAAAAAGTTTGTGGAAAAAGGACAGATGGAAAAACAGTTATCATTAATTGATTAATTATTAATTACTTCTTCAAGCCTTTAAGTCCATCTGTGTAAAACTGAGGGCCGTGTGATTTAAACCATGTTAAAGCTATGTTCCCTTTTACACAATTTAAAAAAAAAAAACCCTCGTATACTCCCTTCTGTATGGGTTGAACCAGTAAATTAATAACATAATAATATATAAATAATGCCAACTCCAAACATTTCAATGTGTTTTGTAATGAAAAAGTAAAATTACATTATGTAAATGTTTACATCTATAAACTGCCCTTTTAAAAATGTGAATAACATGAACAACCATGAAGAAAAACTGAAATATTATTAAGAAAAATAAGTGCAATTTTAACTGTATTGTGCCTGTGCTTATCATTTGTAAATGTGCATTAAAACTTACAGATCACAATGGATCTGAAAATACACAACATATTTTAGTAACTGGCACAATATTAGTAAAATTACACTGACTTCTCTTGGGACATTTGTAATTTTTCATATTTTTTTTGTCAAAGGCTAGTTTGTAAATGTACACATTTTCATGGAATTACACTTTTTTACACTAAAACAAAGGAAAAATTTGGAATTGTCATTATTTGCAGGTTTTTATGATAATATTTTACTGATCTGACCCACTTGAGATTAAAGTAGGGCTTTATATGGCCCCTAAAGTAAAAGAAATAACTGTTAATAGCTTGAGTGTAATTTTTGCATTTGACAAATTCATCCTACGGGCCGGACTGGACCCTTTGGCGGGCCGGATTTGGTCCCCGGGCCACATGTTTGACACCTGTGCTCTATAGGATTCTTTAGTGATTTTTATTTGTACCTATTTTGTGCACAAAAATCCCACCATCTCTTTTTGGATGTGGCCCCTAGAAGTTCAAATTCTGAGAAGAAAGTCATGATTCTACGAGTAAGATGTTGTATTTTTATCAGAATAAAACAAAAGTTGTAAAAATGACCAGCTGAACCACAGAAGTGCAGTTCTGTGAATATCTGTCGTCCTGTAAAGACTATAAAAAATATTTTATTTTGTAAAAACCTTCACCAACCACATGTTCAACGTTCCTCATTTCAATTCAAGCCACAGAACGATCAAATACGAGGAGGCTTCAAAAAGTTTGTGGAAAAAGGACAGATGGAAAAACGGTTATCATTAATTGATTAATTATTAATTACTTCTTCAAGCCTTTAAGTCCATCTGTGTAAAACTGAGGGCCATGTGATTTAAACCATGTTAAAGCTATGTTCCCTTTTACACAATTAAAAAAAAAAAAACCCTCGTATACTCCCTTCTGTATGGGTTGAACCAGTAAATTAATAACATAATAATATATAAATAATGCCGACTCCAAACATTTCAATGTGTTTTGTAATGAAAAAGTAAAATTACATTATGTAAATGTTTACATCTATAAACTGCCCTTTTAAAAATGTGAATAACATGAACAACCATGAAGAAAAACTGAAATATTATTAAGAAAAATAAGTGCAATTTTAACTGTATTGTGCCTGTGCTTATCATTTGTAAATGTGCATTAAAACTTACAGATCACAATGGATCTGAAAATACACAACATATTTTAGTAACTGGCACAATATTAGTAAAATTACACTGACTTCTCTTGGGACATTTGTAATTTTTCATATTTTTTTTGTCAAAGGCTAGTTTGTAAATGTACACATTTTCATGGAATTACACTTTTTTACACTAAAACAAAGGAAAAATTTGGAATTGTCATTATTTGCAGGTTTTTATGATAATATTTTACTGATCTGACCCACTTGAGATTAAAGTAGGGCTTTATATGGCCCCTAAAGTAAAAGAAATAACTGTTAATAGCTTGAGTGTAATTTTTGCATTTGACAAATTCATCCTACAGGCCGGACTGGACCCTTTGGCGGGCCGGATTTGGTCCCCGGGCCACATGTTTGACACCTGTGCTCTATAGGATTCTTTAGTGATTTTTATTTGTACCTATTTTGTGCACAAAAATCCCACCATCTCTTTTTGGATGTGGCCCCTAGAAGTTCAAATTCTGAGAAGAAAGTCATGATTCTACGAGTAAGATGTTGTATTTTTATCAGAATAAAACTAAAGTTGTAAAAATGACCAGCTGAACCACAGAAGTGCAGTTCTGTGAATATCTGTCGTCCTGTAAAGACTATAAAAAATATTTTGTTATTTTGTAAAAACCTTCACCAACCACATGTTCAACGTTCCTCATTTCAATTCAAGCCACAAAACGATCAAATACGAGGAGGCTTCAAAAAGTTTGTGGAAAAAGGACAGATGGAAAAAGTCATGATTAATTGATTAATTATTAATTACTTCGTCAAGCCTTTAAGTCCATCTGTGTAAAACTGAGGGCCGTGTGATTTAAACCATGTTAAAGCTATGTTCCCTTTTACACAATTTAAAAAAAAAACAAACTCATATATTCCCTTCTGTATGGGTTTATTGCAATAAAATTCTGACTTTATTCTCAAAACATTACAAATTTTTGTCTTCAAAGTTCTGACTTTTTTTTGTGTAGAAAAAAATCTGAATTTGTTTTCATAATGTTAAGACATTTTTTTAAAGTGTTGTGTTTATAATTTTCAGAGTCGTCTGATCCTCTGTCATACACAACAGACCTCCATTTCTCAGGTTTTCTCTTTTATGTGAGTCCAGTTCAGGTGCATTTAACTGGATTACCATCAGCGACTAAAAGGTTCACAACAAACTAAACAAGGACAGGCTGACACAGTGGAAGTGTGTGTGTGTGTGTGTGTGTGGGGGGGGGGGGTGCAGTCTGCCCCTCCACCACCATATCAGTAAATATTACAGACTCAACCTTCGTGGGAAATCTGAAAAAAAGCTAATACCATTAAGAATTATGGGATTCAGAAAGATGCAAGTCATTCATGTGGGGAAAGTCAGGCTTTTTTGTTCCTGCTGTTTTTTGTTCCTGCCCTTGTATGTGTTCAATTAGATAAATGTACGTCATGTTCAGGTCATTCAGACTGTAGACCTGGAACCAACAGCTGACTTCTGTGGGTGGGGGTGGGGGTGGGGGGGGGGCATGGATCCTGGTTTGTTTGTTTCTTTTTCTTTCTTTTCTTTCTTTCTTTCTTCTTTTCTTTCTTTCTTTCTTTCTTTCTTTCTTTCTTTCTTTCTTTCTTTCTTCTTTCTTTCTTTCTTTCTTTTCTTTCTTTCTTTCTTTCTTTCTTTCTTTCTTTCTTTCTTCCTGTCCATCTATCTTTCTTTCCATCTTTCCTTCTTTCTTTTTTCTGTCTATCTTTTATTCTCTCTTTTGTTCTATCTATATTTCTTTCTTTATGTCCATCTATCTTTCTTTCTGTCTTTCATTCTTTCTTTCTTTCTGTCTATCTTTCATTCTTTTTTCTGTCTCTTTCATTCATTCTTTCTTTCTTTCTTTCTTTCTTTCTGTCTTTCTTTCTTTCTATCTTTCATTCTTCCTTTCAATCTTTCTTTTTTCTTTCTTTCTGTCTATCTTTCATTCTTTCTTTCTGTCTATCTTTCATTCTTTCTTTCATTGTTTCTTTCTATCTTTCATTCTTTCTTTCTATCTTTCATTTTTTCTTTCTTTCT
Organism: Sphaeramia orbicularis; assembly: GCF_902148855.1. Lineage (NCBI taxonomy): Eukaryota > Metazoa > Chordata > Actinopteri > Kurtiformes > Apogonidae > Sphaeramia > Sphaeramia orbicularis. Next base: position 11,710,937 of record NC_043969.1, on the reverse strand, counting down.
GTCTATCATTCTTTCTTTATATCTTTCATTTTTTTCTTTCTTTCTGTCAGTCTTTCCTTCTTTGTTTCTGTGTTTCTATCTATCTATCTATCTATCTATCTATCTATCTATCTATCTATCTATCTATCTATCTATCTATCTATCTATCTTTCTTTCTTTCTTTCTTTCTTTCTTTCTTTCTTTCTTTCTTTCTTTCTTTCTCCTTCTGTGGTCCAACCCTTTGTACTTGACTTAGATAAAGGCGGTGAGTGCACTGTTTGTAATATATGGCTCCTTTTGACATACAGTATCATTTCCATACTATCCATCATTTCATTTTTTTTTTTTTTTTTCTTTTCAGACCTCGGTAATATCACCTCCTAAGCTGACTGTTGAATGCGTTTGCCAGTGACAGCTGAAATAAGATTTACCGTACATTAGACTTCAAAGCTAACTAGACGAGCTCACACTCTTCAGAAGATGTGTGACTTCTCTGAGCCAGAAATTGACAAAACAGATCTCACCCTCTGTATACCGCAGGCACAAAGAGGCACAAAAATCTAAAGAAATCACTGACACCTTACCAAGTAGAACATTACTGAAAAATTTGATTTGGGCTGCAGTCATGGTATTTAACCAAACCAGTGTCATGTTGTACTGGACCAGGAGTGGCCAAGTCATTTTAGTTCAAGCTCAATTCGATCTCATGGCTGGACCACTAAAATACTATCAAAATAACCTATAGAGAGGACTGGGTGATAAAACAATAACAAAATATATCATGAATTAACTTTTCTTCATTTGAAATATGAGACACGCTCGATGCAATTCCGATAGAATTTGTTCATCCATGTTTTGACAGACATAAGAACAACCAGTCATAATTAAGTAGCGCTGCACCAAACCAGTCATGCTAGAGCAGTGGCGGCACCAAGAGGGGGCATGGGGGGGCAACCTTTGCCCCCGCCCCCCCCCAGTTGCCCCCCACCCAGATTTGGGCAAATCTTTGGGAAAATTCGGGCAACGAAGAAATATGAAAAATCCATCAATGAAAGCGTACATAACACATTTCGATCCACTTATAATCCAAGCAGGCAGACATGCAGAAGTTGTTTGTTATGAATAATATACACTCAACAAAAATATAAACGCACCACTTTTGTTTTTGCTCCCATTTGTCATGAGCTGAACTCAAAGATCTAAAACTTTTTCTGTGTACACACAAGGTTTATTTCTCTCAAATATTGTTCACAAATCTGTCTAAATTTGTGTTAGTGAACACTTCTTCTTTGCTGAGATAATCCATCCACCTCACAGGTGTGGCATATCAAGATGCTGATTAGACAGCAGGATTATTGCACAGGTGTGCCTTAGGCTGGCCACAATAAAAAGCCACTCCAAAATGTGCAGTTTTATCACACAGCACAATACCACAGATGTCACAAGTTTTGAGGGAATATGCAATGGTCATGCTGACTTCAGGAATCTCCACCAGAGCTTTTGCCTGTGAATTGAATGTTCATTTCTCTACCATAAGCCATCTCCAAAGCTGTTTCAGAGAATTCATGAAGAAGACTGTGCGGGGAAAATGGTGGTCACACCAAATATTGACTGGTTTTCTGACCCCCCTGGACCACCCAATACAGTAAAAGTGCACATTTTAGAGCGGCCTTTTATTGTGGCCAGCCTAAGTCACACCTGTGCAATAATCCTGCTGTCTAATCAGCATCTGGATCTGCCACACCTGTGAGGTGGATGGATTATCTCAGCAAAGGACAAAGGAGAAGTGCTCACTAACACAGATTTAGACAAATTTATGAACAATATTTGAGAGAAATAAACCTTGTGTGTACACAGAAAAAGTTTTAGATCTTTGAGTTCAGCTCATGAAAAATGGGAGCAAAAACAAAAGTGGGGCGTTTATATTTTTGTTGAGTGTAGTTCTAGGTTCATAATGATATGTGTGCCTTCAGTTCTGGAATGGATTAATACCTCTGCTTGTATTGCATTCATCTTTCTTCTACATAAGAAATGTAAAGCAAAGAATTAGCACGAGTAGCATAAGGACTAGTTTTTTATGTTTTGAACCTACCTATTAATTACAAATAGTTTTGTTAACTGTTCGGGTCTGTTTTATCACTCAATTTCAATTTCTGCTCGAAGATTATACCGGTCGGTATGAAAGTGTACCTAAGCCTACAGATGTTGTCAGTGATTATATACACGAGCATGTAGTGGAAGCCATTGTATACATATGTTTTGTTTGATTAGTTGGTTAGGCTATTAGTTTTAGTTTGTTTTCAACATTTATTAACTTGCATACATTGGCATTGCTGTTTGTTTGCTGCATGTTTTTTCTGATGTGTTTAGAGAAATATGTGAAAGTAGATTGTACCTATTAAATAATCATAACAGAAAGTCTGAGTTGTTCATGCTGTAGTTTTTAACAAATACCTTGAATACATTAAGTATTACCTGATTTTATCTAAAATTGCCCTCTATATAAAGTGTAACGGATAGGCTATACATTATACAGGGTGTTCCATAAGTCTCCATACATAGGAAAAATAAACGTTTCTTGACATAAACCATTTTTATTTATATAATATGCTCTATATGACTGCCATTTTGTCGGGAACACATTTCAATGCGTGTCCTCCACTGCTGAAGAACTATAAAGAAGAAATATAAAGAAATACATGTTAGAACCATATATGTATGGAATGTATTATGTCTCCTATGTATGGAGACTTATGGGACACGCTGTATATATATATATATATATATATATATATATATATATATATATATATATATATTTTTTTTTTTTTTTTTTTTTTTTTTTTTTTTTTTTTCTATATGGCAAAGCGTTCATTTTTTTTGTCCGCCCTGCCAACATTTTCTTTGCCCCCCACTTTTAAAATCCTGGTGCCGCCACTGCGCTAGAGCCACGTAAAGTGACAACAAGATGATAAGGTAAAGCTTTTGAGCATTACTCTTGGTAACACACTTTCGTGGTTTGAACATACTAGCGCCATTGTACCCGTGGTGCCATTTTACGATAGCATGATAAGTAGAACTTGTCTGCCACCACTATCCATTTCGGCTAAAATTTACTTAGGGGTCAAATGAGTGGCCATTTTTGTCAAAAAAAACCCCAAAGTTGTAAGAAATGCATAGAACTGTGTTGAAATAATGCTAATCCATTTGTGCACAGACTACTGATATTATTTGACAGTGGAAGCTATATTCTCAGAAATATTGGATTTTCAATAGCACGTGTATGTGAAAACTTTTGCTGGTGGACGAACGTGACATTACCCATGATGATCTGGTCAGTACCAGTACTTTATTAGTAATAAACTTATATACTTACTATTAGGGATGTAACGATACGAAAATTTCATATCTCAGTGATTGTGACCAAAATTATCACGGTTATCATTATTATCACGGTATTGTTGAAACTGTGCTCAAAATGTTCAAAAAGTACTAATACACACACTGAAATAATTTAACCAAGTTGTATTAATAAAATAAATAAATAAATAAAATAATTGGCACAATGTACCTTCTGTTGCAGAAACATTCAAATATTAACCCTTAGTGGTCTGAGCCTATTTTGTCCATTTTTCAGTACTTTTGATTTTGCCTTTATATACTATATAAACAAATGTTTACTATACCCATGTTTGGTATCTGTTTTTTTCAGCCCAACTTCATCTATATCATCTGCCTATTATTTTTTTCACTTTAACCCACTATAAAAACACAAAAGGACAGAAAACACAAAAAATATATAAAATCCGATTTGAAAAATGTATATACTTTATTTCATAAATAACACAATGATGCTTAACAAACCTTTTCAAAGACTTTAAAAGTGAATATTGGTTCCAAATATTGGGTATATATAATTAAGTTGTAATAAATTAAAACTACACTCAAATATTTGACATAAAAGCAGATCTTTACAAAGTTTTTTTTTTTTTTTTTTTTTTCCCTAAAAGTGCGGTAATCAAACACGATTATCATGATAATTAGAATTTAAACGGTAATACTAACCGTCTGCAATTTTACCGCGGTTTATCGTGATACAGGTAATCGTTACATCCCTACTTACTATTGTTAATTCTCCTCTTATTCATAAATGTTAGTATTGTGGATCTAAAACAATAACAGCTGACACAAAAACACAAAATGTGTCAGTGGACGGATGTGACATGGTTGTTACAGATCCCATCAAACTGATGGTCGGCAGCCATGTCACTGTTTACACTAATGATCCCTGTGCAAAAACTAGGATCAGAATTATTTATTGTATAGTTTATCATCATACTAAAGAGTAAATAACAATATAGAATTGTTATTTCTTTATAAAAATGCTTATTATTAGAAAACTGTTGATTTAAAAAGTGACGTGTGACATTCTTCATGTATGTATTGGTGTAACATAAGCAGGATGGATCAGCACCATACTCCATATTGAACCTGTAAAAATAAAACATGTGATATGTAGGATAGAATCTTGTAAGAAAAATTGGGGAATCTTAAAGAATAGAATATTTGTTTTTCAGGTAAATTCAGTTCAAATATAACTTGGCCATTTGTGACATGAAAATATAGCATTAACCCTCCGGTATCCGGGTATGCTTTTTAGGCACACTTTGCACTTTGTTTTAAAAAACTTCATATTATTGTTCATAATTTAAATAAGGTTTGAATTCAAAAGTTGTTCATTTTAACATGATCTTTAAAATTCTGTCCCCCAACTAAAATGTGCACATTGTCAACAAAAGAAAATTACAAGACTAGCATCTGTCTCCCAAGTGTGCCTAAAACGCACTATTTTTTCCATTTGATATGTATGATTAGGACTGACCTTGATTTACAAAAATAAAATAAAATTAGAGCAGAAAAATAAATCAATATATAATATTTAATAGTTTGATTTATAGGTGTGCATTTTACGCACACTTGGTGACAGATGCTAGTATTTTTGAACATTTAACCTAGCGCCAAAAATAATAATGCAAATTAACCAATGTTGGAGTTAATCATTGACATATGCCAGGATGAAAAAATCAAATAATATATGATCCACTTTTTATGTAGTATATTGAAAAAAATAATTTGTTGCGTTTTTTTGCATCCAAAAAAATGGTTTGTTTACATTACAAACACGGCATTTAAATGGTTAAAAAAATGTGACAATCACTGAGTATTTGGTATTTTTATTTACAGCTCAAGTTGATGAAATAGAAAAAAGTGTAAAAGAATTAAAAACAAACTGTATGAAATTTTTTTTGACATTATTCCACAAGTGTGCCAAAAAGGCACACTTGGTGCTTAGTAAGGGCCTTGCTGGACAGGATACCGGAGGGTTAATTGTGATGAAATTTGACATTTTTGAGCTGAAAACATAGTTTATATGACCATCAACATGTTGCAACAGAACTGAAATCCTGTAAATTTGCATAACTTGCATTTACCAACACAAAGTTCCTTTGGGGATTCACTTATATAGATTTCTTATGCACAAAGACAGAAATAAGACCTCTAAGCAAATTTTAGCCGATTTATATTGTGATACATATCGATATTATCTGATATGAAAAAAATTATCGTGACATGATTTTTTTCCATATTGCCCAGCACTACCTATAAATAATGACAACTCCAAATTGTTGAGTTTGATTTAGTAAGAAATAAGTAAAATTACATCATGAACCTTTTCACAATTTTTATGAACCATCCTTTCCCTAAAACTGCGAATGACCTGAACAACCATAAACAACCTGAGATTCCTTTAGAAAAATAAGTGAATTTGAACAATATTACGCCTCAGCTTATCATTTACACACTAAACTTACAGATCACAGTGGATCTACAAATGTGGAAAACATTTAGTAACAGGCATCTGGAACTTAATGATTTTATCTTCTGTGTAATTTTTACACTTTGCATATTCATGTGATGGACCCCATCGGACCCTTTGGTGGGCTGGTTTTGGCCCACAGGACCAGCAACCCAGTCTCATGTCAAAATGTGAAATAGTTACGTTTGTCCACAGTACAAAACATATCGATCTCACAATTAGGGGCTGGAAATTACAAAATGTTCATGGTTTTTTATCCTATTCTTTTCCATTGGTCTGCGTCAGAGCCACGTGGCTTACAAGATTTTACAATTTTCAGGTCCTAATTTTGAAACTGATATGATTTGTACTGTGGATAAATGTAGCAATTTCACATTTTGATATGAGATATTTTGATATGAGACTCAGTTAGTACCAGATGATGCATTCACATCCAGTGTTTAATTCTAATGTGTTTTCTACATCATGCATTGTACTGACTTCAGTCCAGCTACCATTTTTTTGGAGCGGTTTTCTATTCTACACTTTCCACACCTGTCTGATCCGATTAGACGCCGACGCATCTGCTGAGCTGATCAACGCCGTAGCCCAGCAGATGGTGAGCTGATGACCGTTCATAATGGAGAAAATGAATATTAAATCACCTGATAATAGAAATTAGTTTGGCTTTTGCTTCTGTCAAGGGAACTTGCAGAGTCTGCGTTAGGTCTCAGCATGCATGGTTTCCCTGTCTTTACTTTAACCCTTTATTGGGCAAGTGACTATTTTTGGTATTTTCTGCATACATTGCAAGACAGTAGTGGTTTTTCCATTGGACATATGCGCAAAACTTTACTGATATTTAGTAACTGTCAAAAAACAGAAGTGCATAATGTTGGTTTTTCCATTAAATCACAATGCAATGATTTGTTTATTTATTATCATGAGAAGTCATTCCATAAACATGGCAACGAACATAAATATCATGTTGATTCACAGATACATTCATTATAATTATATATTATCCCTTCATCCTGTATTAAATTTAAAATTTATTTGGTTTTGTGGTGTGTCCACACACCCATTTTTGTTTTAAAACTCTTCTTCTTTGCTTGTTGTAACATCTGTCAACATCAGTTTTTCTTTTTTTTTTTTGTTTTTTTTTTTCTCTCTAGTTGCAAAAAAAAGTTGCAGTTTTGCATGATACACCAAATTTTCTTCGCCCAAAAAACCATCTCTTGCCAGCACAAAAACTTTTCCTCCAAAGAGAGAGTTTGAGCGAAATCGTCATTTTTTGATTTGGCAAATTTTCATGCGCAAGTTAAATTTGCGCAATTTGAGGGTCAATAGAAAAGCAACGAGTGACATCAGCAGTTACAGTGAGTCAGCAATCGCAGGTCCAATGTGGTCTACAGGGTCTGTAAGCTCCACCTCTGCATGAACAGTGAGTGGACCTGCTTTGTTAGGTACCATGAAGTACTGGTACTAATGTAAGGAATGATGTTAAAGGGAGAATGTGGATGTGGACAGGGGTCTGGATCTGCACTGATGTTCTAAAATATCTGTTCCTTCCACAGTACATGGGTTTTTCTTGTATTTTTACTCCTTAACTCCCAAAGGGGAGGCAGGGGTATGCCCTTTGGTTTGGTTTGTTTATTTCTTTGTTTCTTAACACTCCAGCAGCAAAACTATTGCTGAATTCATACCAAATTTGGTTATAGATTGCCAGTGAGCCAGACTACATGTCATTATATTTTGGGAAAAGTAGGTCAAAGTTCAATTTTTTTGGGAATTTTAAAAAATAATTGTTTTCCTCCCATTTACTTATAATGGGCGACATTTCACATGTCTACAAAAACATGAATTTTGTTTCAGTTTACTTCAAACTTGGCACATATATAGAGGGAATTGATATGCTGACATCAGCACATGCATAGACATGATGACACCAAAATAAGATACAATACGTGTAAGGGGTGGGTTTGTTGTGCCTGGCACCACTTGTTTGTCTTTACTTCTTGGATTTTTACCTCCGCCAAGGAGGTTATGTTTTTGCCAGGGTTTGTTTGTTTGTTTGTTTGTCTGTTTGTTTGTTTGTTTGTTTGTTTGTCTGTCCGTTAGTGTGCAACATAACTCAAAAAGTTATGGACAGATTTTGATGAAATTTTCAGGGTTTGTTGGAAATTGGATAAGGAAGAAATGATTACATTTTGGTGGTGATTGGGGGTGGGGGGGCCCACGGGGGGGCCCATTTCCAACAAACCCTGAAAATTTCATCAAAATCTGTCCATAACTTTTTGAGTTATGTTGCACACTAACGGACAGACAAACAAACAAACAAACCCTGGCAAAAACATAACCTCCTTGGTGTGTGGGGGGCCCACGGGGGGGGGCCACTGATCAGCCTTGGCGGAGGTCTGTGCTCTCTGAGTGCTTCTATTTTTTTTTTTTTTTTTTTTTTTTTTGCCACTTATGGATAAGGAACCAAATATGGTAACTTCTTTAAGTTGGACTTTTCAATTTTCTACATATGAATAAAATATTTTGAAAAAATTTGCAAAAGTAATAAAGTCATGTTATGTCCTCCAATAACACACTAAGAAGTATTTCTGAGTTCCCTGTAAAGGGTTAAAGTAGAGACGGTTCATTTCCACTTATTTTTATGCAGACCTTCCCTGCAGTCGTCAGTTTAAATGAAGGCCACTTCCCTCACATGACGTGAACTTTACGGCTCTGTGAAGCCCGTCTTTGTTCTGCTGTTCAGCTGCAGGGACGGTGTCTGTCCCTGCAGCGTCCAGTCCTTGGTCCTGTCCTCATATCTGTCCACCTTTCTCCAAAGCTGAACATCTGTCCTCCTTCCAGTCGGTTCTTCTGTCGGAGCCGGAGGCCTGGAGCTGTCCTCTGGTGTCCTGTGGGTGGTTGGACCTGGGCTTCGTCTACCACGGTCCCCAGACACACTCACCTCCGTCTCCTGTCCTTTAACCAGGACAAATACTTCAGTCTCCTTCAATCACGTCATTGATTTTGCTTCGAGTGCCGTAAAGGATCATCCACACCAAGAACAAGAACTGTAATAATCTGTATAAAGTTTTAGACATAATTCTAGCTCAGGTAGATGGCAGAGTTTCACTGTAATTATGACAACAACAGTGTCATGACAACCACAATGACAGCCACTCCCCTCTGGCAGGAGGCTGCGGTCCATCAGGACCAAAACCTCACGCCACAAAAACAGTTTCTTTCCCTCTGTCTCATCAACAAGGCCCCTGACCCCCACTGACCACCCCCCCCTCCCCCCAGAGACACTTGTCATGAACATTATTGCACAGCTGCTTATTTTGCCTTTGCCTTTTTGGCACACTTGTGGAATAATGTCAAAAAAAATTGTCATATAGTTTGTTTTTAATTCTTTTACACTTTTTTCTATTTCATCAACTTGAACTGTAAATAAAAATACCAAATACTCAATAACTGTCACATTTTTTAACCCTTTAAATGCCATGTTTATAATGTAAACAAACCATTTTTGTGGATGCAAAAAACAAAAAAAAAAATGTTTTTTTTTCAATATACTACAAAAAAAGTGGATCACATATTATTTGATTTTTGCAGCCTGGCATGTGTCAGTGATTAACAGCAAGGCAAGGCAAGGCAAGTTTATTTGTATAGCACATTTCAGCAACAAGGCAATTCAAGGTGCTTCACACAGGACATTGAAATACAACAACAGGGAAAAAGAAACACATTTAAAACATTATAAAAGAAACATGTAAAAGGTGATTAAAAACAGCAAGTAAGAAAACAACACATAAAACCCAAAAATATTTAAAAAAAAATAAAAAAAATAAAAACACACACATATTAAAGTAAGAGTTGCAGTGCAGAGTTTCAAAGAGAATGTAAAATTTAAAAAGTCAAAAGCCTTTTAGTCAAAGGCAGCAGTGAACAGGTGAGTCTGTAACCTGGACTTAAAGAACTCAGACTCTCAGCAGACCTGATATTTTCTGGTAGTTTGTTCCTGATATATGGAGCATAGAAACTGAACGCTGATTCTCCATGTTTAGTTCTGACTTTTGGACCACAGAGCAGACTGCACGTTCTGGATGGTTCATACTGGACTAGAAGGTCTGTGATGTATTTTGGGCCTAAACCATTCAGCAACACTGGTTAATTCGCATTATATTTTTGGTGCTAGGTCAAATGTTCAAAAATACTAGCGTCTATCACCAAGTGTGCGTAAAATGTACACTTATAAATCAAACTATTAAATACTATATGTTGATTTATTTTTCTGCTCTAATTTTATTTTATTTTTGTAAATCCAGGTCAGCTCTAATCATACATATCAAATGGAAGAAATAGTGCATTTTTAGGCACACTTGGGAGACAGATGTTAGTCTTGTAATTTTCTTTTGTTTACAATGTGCACATTTTAGTTGGTGGCCAGAATTTGAAAGATCATGCAAAAATGAACAACTTTTGAATTCTAACCTTATTTAAATTGTGAAAAATAATATGAAGTTTTTTAAAACAAAGTGCAAAGTGTGCCTAAAAGGCGCACCCGGATACCAGAGGGTTAACTGTTTGCACCAACAGAACCAAGACAAATTCCTTGTAATGTAAAAATTACTTGGCAATAAATCTGATTCTGATTCTGAGAATGATGTCACTGGGAGCACGTTTAGAGTGATTCAATGAAAGATAGAAACATGTCACATTATATCTGTGCATCATTTTAAATTTATTTTATTTTATTATTTCAGTCCTGCACCAAGGATAACAGTCTACAGTTCTGATATTAGTAAACCATAAATACAGTATATGCACAAAAATATAGGGACCCATCACACCTACAGCCTGTTGATTTTAAATATAGTCATGACAAAAACATTCATGTAAATTATTATCATGATTTGGCTTAAAGGCTGATTCTTAATAACAACAACAACAACAACAACAACAACAATAATAATAATAATAATAATAATAATAATAATAATAATAATAATAATAATAATAATAACACTGGGTTACAAAAAATGTTTTTTGCAAGTTGTCTAGGTTTTTTCAACTGAATTAGGACCATTTTGCACCGCTAAATCCAAAAATGACATCTGTTTTTCTCAATCAGGTCAGGTTTTTTTGCTAATTTGATTTTGAAAAATTTGATCTTCTCACAAAATCTAATAATTAATACCAAAATAAGATTGGTAACCACACTTTATGAAACTTGTGACTTGATTCCTGTTAGGTACAATGGTGTATTCACCGCAGATGTAGCAGAATACGTCAGGCTTATTTGTTGCGAGATCTTCTAGTCGAAGCCATTTCATTCACCTGTAATATTAAATAAAAAACATTAATCATAAATTGGCAAAAGTAAATCTTCAGAACTCATTTATTAGAAGAAATATGAAAGAATTTTGTATCATATGATGTGAAATGCCCATAAATGTAAGCAAAAATGTTAAAAGCCGATATGTAGCATAGTTCAGAAAGTTGACCAGATTGAGCAAAATTAATGTGATTTTTGGATTCAGCACACCAAAATTATCCTAAATCAGCTCAAAAACTTAAACAATAAATTTGTTGTTGACCAGTGTAATAATAATAATAATAATAATAATAAAGAAATAATAATAATAATAATAATAATAATAATAATAGTTTTATTTGTATAGCACCTTTAAAAACAAAGTTTACAAAGTGCTTTGACAGGGCACAACAGCAGGATACAAGAAACAAGTCAAAACACTAAAAAAGAAGCAACACAATAAGAGAGATGTGTACAACAAATGCAAAAAAAAATATGGCACTTCGAATAAATTAAGTGAATCGGAGTAAAGAGGGCAGGGAGAACGTAACATGATGCTTTCAAATCAATGCAAAAAATGAAGAAATGAGATAAAACAACATCATGTATGAGAATATTAATTAATAATCAAACGGGATAAAAATCTAATTTAAAAAATTAAAATTAAAAATGAAAAAGGGACAGACATCACATAAAAGCAAGCCTATAAAATGTGTTTTAAGAAGTGATTTAAAAGATGTCAGTGATTCCACAAGCCTTATCTCCTGGGACAGGCCGTTCCAAAGTCGAGGGGCTCTGATGGAAAAGGCCCGTCACCTTTAGATTGAAGCCTGGACTTCGGAACAGCCGGGACCCCTCTGCCCCCCCGAGGATCTAAGGCTGCGTTCTGGCTCGTAGTTAACTAGCATCTCATCTATATAGCTAGGGGCTTTAAAAGTGATCAGTAAAATCTTAAAATCAATTCTAAAACACACAGGGAGCCAATGGAGGGAGGATAGGATTGGGGGGAGGGGGGGGTTACTGGAAAAAAACCCCGTAAATGACTATGTTTTTGAACACTGCATTTGTTGAAGGACTATTTGAACCTCTGTGAAAACATGTTCTCCCACCTTAGGCGTTAAATGTCAGTCAGTATTATGATTGTGTTTGTCGTATATGGTGTATTAACCCTTTCATGCATAGTGGTCACTCCAGTAGACAACTATTCTACAGCTGTTCTCTTGTATATTCATGGATTTTGTTGTTCTTTTCGTTGTTTTTTTGTTACACACATCTTTATTAAAGCTTTAAGACACTACATATCTTTTCTGACATGAATTGGTAACATTATGTAGATCTCTCCTGAGGATAAACCCCCAGAATCACAAGTCTTCCCCACAGTTTCCACACAATTTATCATTAAATATATGTTTCTGTGCGTCAAAAATTAAACGTGTGGTGTCCAGCTGATTGGATATTTTTGCAACTTCATGAAAAATAGGTTCATAACAATTTTTTTGTCATTAAATGCATTTTTAATTTTTTTAAAAAATTATTTTGTATTTATTTTTTATATTTATTTTTCAAGTTGAAGTGTCGTATGGCGCTGCTAGCTAAAATTGCTAGAGCGAGATAAATCAATTTTGTATCAATCCGACATTGACAAAGACGAAAATTAAGGGAATTTTATCCATAATTTTTATACGTTTTAGTTAGTTTTATAAACACGCAATACAGTTTCAGTTAGTTTTCATTTTTTCTTTTAATTATAACTTTTATTTATTTCAGTTAACGAAAAAAAAAAAATTCAATTCTAGTTTTCGTCATTTCGTTAGTTTTCATTTACAATAATAATCTTGGTGTAAATACTCTGCTTTTAACCCATAAAGACCCAAACATCCACTGGTGACCAAAATCACCGACTGATCAAAAACGTTTAATAACTTCTGAATCACTAAAGCTGGTTACCGTGGAAACACCTTCATCTTCTACAGCATTGATTCACCAGTAAAACCCATGGAGCTGGATCAATGACAGTGGACCAAAATGCTTATTTTATGTTCAGTTAATATTATACTTTACTCAAAAAGTCACTTTTCTTCAGTTTTCTCTGTTTTTGATATAATTACCCTCAACATTAATCTGAGCTTTTATGAACATTTTCACAATCAGGAAGTTAAATATAGAAAAATACATGATTGTCAATGAAAAAATTAAAAATACAGACGATAATATTTATGACAGTGGATGGACACACTTGGTTTTATCCTCAGTTTAGCTTAAAAAGTTGCTTTTTCTTCAGTTTTCTCTGTTTTTTAATCTAATAACCCTCAAGTTTAATCTGAATTTTCATGAACATCTACATGATCAGTAAATAAAATACATGAAAATACATGATTGTCACTGAAAAAATGCAGAATACAGATGATAATATTTAAATAAATGGTGATAAATTATTTAAGAAAGAAAAATTCATTTGGGAACTGCCACAAAAGTAACACCGGGTCGTTATGGGTTAATGTTTGGAGATTTTTCATCTTTTTTTTCCCTTCATCTCAATCAAACCTTTCATCATTCATCTAGTTTTCTTCTCAAGTTGGGTGAACAGATGGGTTATTATGTTTCATTTAAATTTAATTGATTTTTTTTTTTTTTTTTTTTTTTTTTTAGTTTTCCAGGCAGTTTGTAATGATCTTTTCCTCATCTTCATTTCTTTTACCACCTGGTCCTTTATACCCTCATCCGCTTCTTTGACTGAGTAGTTGTCGACATGTCGTCAAGCTGTAACCAACTGATTCTGTACCAAAGAAACCAACATCATAGAACTACATCTAGCAGAGTCTACAGCACAGGTGTCAAACATGCGGCTCGGGGGCCAAATTCAGCCCGCCAAAGGGTCCAATCCGGCCCGTAGGATGAATTAGTGAAATGTAAAAATTACACTTAAGATATTATCAATCAGTGGTGTAAAAATGATTTTAATTCAGGTTCCACATACAGATCTCAACTGGGTCAGATCAGTAAAATATCATAATAACTTATAAATAATGACAACGGCAGATTTTATCTCTGTTTTAGTGGAAAAAAAAGTGAAATTACATGAAAACGTTTACATGAACAAACTATCCTTTTACAAAAAATGTGAATAACCTGAACAAATATGAACAAATGGAAAAGTCTTAAGAGAAATAAATGCAGTTTTACCAATGTTATACCTGGTAGTATATGTTTTGTGTATTTGTAATTGTAATGTAAGTTGTAATGCATATGTGTAAATGATAAAGCGATAAACTGAGGCAGAATATTGTTAAAATTGTACTTGTTTTTCTTAAGACATTTCAAGTTGTTCATGTTATTCAGATTTTTAAGGAAATGTTGCAGATGTAAACATTATCATAATGTAATTTTTAGTGCTGGGCAGCGATTAACATTTTTAATCGCAATTAATCACGATTAATTGCATAGTTATATGGTGGGGGGGTTGCCTGCATCAACAGCGTGTATTTCCTTTCAGTGATATTTCAGACTTGAAGTACTCCGGTGATAAAAAAAAAAATAACTCCACATTGCAGTGCTTCTCAACCCCACCATCTGAAGACATTTAAAATGAAAATGTCCATGGAAGAGACCGGTACTTTTCTCCATGTTTATGTCCCCACCAGTTTATTGTAGGTTGTGAGTGATTGACAGGAGTCGTAAGCCCACTAATAAGTACTAATACTAAAAAGCCCAATAATATGTGATGTTCAGTTGTTAAAAGCAAGCAAAGGGGGCCCTCTAGTGGTCGGAATAAGTTATACTAACGTATGATTTGTACTTGTGGTGTTACCGTAACCAGTTTGGACATAAGAAGGAACTAACAGACGTGTTTCTTTCACTCTGTTTGTATGGCCCCAAAAATGTTTACCTGTGAGTATTTTATGTTCAGTTGTTGTAAGAATGAATAGTATAAAATATCTCTGATGTGAACCTTTGCTGCTGGATAAAAAGATGTTTTAAATCTTAAATTAATCTGTAAATGCTAATCGTTAGAACCTGTACACCCTGTATTTGAAATTTGCAATTAGATCAATGTGCAGGACACTTTGCTTAATAGTAAAATGTATTTTAGAGTTGATTTTTATGCACATTTATACATATACAGGGTGTGGAAGCAAAATTTACAATGAACATTTAGTTGTTTTTTCTCAGCAGGCACTACGTCAATTGTTTTGAAACCAAACATATATTGATGTCATAATCATACCTAACACTATTATCCATACCTTTTCAGAAACTTTTGTCCATATGAGTAATCAGGAAAGCAAACGTCAAAGAGTGTGTGATTTGCTGAATGCACTCGTCACACCAAAGGAGATTTCAAAAATAGTTGGAGTGTCCATAAAGACTGTTTATAATGGAAAGAAGAGAATGACTATGAGCAAAACTATTACGAGAAAGTCTGGAAGTGGAGGAAGCAACAAAAAATGTACCAAAGCTTTTATTAAAGCTCTCAAATCCAAAATCCTAAAGGATCCAACCAAATCCATGAGAAAAATGGCAATTGAACTTGAGGTAGACAACAAGACCGTTAGAAATGCAGTAAAATATGATTTGAAGATTTAAATTCTCATGACTTTCAATAAACTAATTGGTCATACACTGTCTTTCAATCCCTGCCTCAAAATATTGTAAATTTTGCTTCCCCACCCTGTATACACACACATACATACACATATACCAGTGGCAATTTCTCATAGACTGCAAGGGAAGCCCGGCTTCCCCTAAAATTACCAAAATTAAATGGTCAAATAAAAAGAAAAATGGCAATTGAACTTGAGGTCGACAACAAGACCGTTAGAAATGCAGTAAAATATGATTTGAAGTTAAAATCTTACACAAGAACACCAAAACACTTGTTGACAACAGCAACAAATCCAACTTTAGCAATTTTTGGGAATCATGTTTATGGCCGCCTTCTAGCCCAGATCTAAACCCTCTGGATTCTGCTATTTGGGGCGTTTTAGAACATGCTACCAATAGAACATCACACAGCAATGTCGACTTTCTTAAAGATACTATTAAAGAAGAATGGGAGAAGTTGTCACCCGAATATTTGAGGACCACTTGCGCAAGTTTCAGGAAGCGTGTGAAGGAAGTTATTGAGAAAGGAGGACACATAGAATAAAAACATTTTCTATTATGTACATTTTCTTGTGGCAAATAAATTCTCATGACTTTCAACAAACTAATTGGTCATACACTGTCTTTCAATCCCTGCCTCAAAATATTGTACATTTTGCTTCCCCACCCTGTAATGTCCTAGGGACGAAAATGGCACCCATTCGGTGGAATGGCCCCTTTACAGTTCTCAGATTCATCCCAAGGGCTGGACTGGACCCTTTGGCGGGCTGGGTTTGCCCCCCGGGCCGCATGTTTGACACCTGCGATCTATTCTCTCACTTAAATCTAGATGTTGTTTTGCTTGGCTTTCTCTATATGTTTCTCTCTCAGTAGTACAAATGTATTTCAGCGAAACGAGTCCAACCCAGGTATTGACCTTTCCACTCGCTGAAAAGCCAGATTAAAAGGGGGCCGAAGAGGAAAAAAGGGGAGGGGAGGAGACGGGGAGAGGCTTTGTCAATCAGGGTTTTGTCTACTATTCACTGTGGTTGAATTGGTTTCGGCACCGACTTAACTGGCTGTGTCGTAAATCACGAAGAAAGAGCCGTCCACGGTATCGGAACAAGGATGTACGGGGGCAGCGTTGGAGATGAGATTTTAGAGCCAGATAGACAAAAAAGAATGAATCGCAACGTGACGAACTGCTGGACATCCGCTATGTAAGGCGGAGTGTGAAATGAAAAGCAAAGAAGGGGAAAGGAAGGATAAAGGACGTGGTAGAGAGAAACAGGGACTTTAAAGCTGGGGTGGGGGGGTGGGGTGGGGGGGCAGACAGACAGAGAAACAAGGCTGAGTGAGATAAAAACAGATTAGAGATAAACAGCAGGAGAGATGCCACGCTGCGCTGTCCCACTAGACGAGAAGAGCTCAGACCGTTAATCACAGTGTGTTGTTTCTTTCATAGGGAAGTGTGTGTGTGTGTGTGTGTGTGTGTGTGTGTGTGTGTGTGTGTAGGGATGACTTCTGACCTGCCTTCAGGAGGACACAGAAACTATTTCTCACTGTGTTTGTTTGCATGCTGGGATTTTGGACTTGCCTCGCCGAAACATTATGTGTCACAGCTTTTAAAGTGTGCGGACCTCGAGTGCAAATATTATTTATTTATTTACTTTATTTATTCCTTCTTTTATTTAAAATAGAAGACCGCGTGGAGATCAACTATCCTCCGCCGAGCCTTATTTCATATCAAACGCTCCACGCCCGCAGTGTTACAGAGTGTGAAATCAAATCCCCGGTTCCACCCGTGTTTGCTGTTACACGTCTCAGAATTTAACGTTTTTTTTTTTTTTTTTTTTTTTTTTTTTTCTTGGCCTTTGACCTAACCTTCTACCACGTTTCAAGAAAAGCGTTTAAGTAGGTTTTTTTTTGTGTAATCCTACTGACAGTGAAGCAAAGAGCAGTAAAAACATAACCTCCTCGATGGTGATACGAACAACATAAAGACAGATTTAACTAGAGGTTCCACAACCGACCCTCCGAAGGTTCCGATCAGGATGAATTTGCAAAGTCTGAAAATGACGCTGAAGATGTTAACAGTCAAGGATGTTGAACTCGTTTTAGTTCAGGAGCTGCATATAGATCAAATGTGATCTCAAGTAAAAGAAACTCCATGTTGCGTTCAGGGTCTTCTCTCATTCTTATAAATACACTGATATTTAAAATTTCAACCATAGTTTGTTATTGGAGGATGTAACAAGATTTTATTACTTGTTTAAAATTTTTCAACATTTTTTATTGTCATGTAGAAAATCAAGGTCAATGAAGTTACCATATTTGGTTCCTTACCAGTAAGTGGCAATAAATAAATAAATAAACTAGAAAAGCACTCTGAGAGCGCAGACCTCCGCCAAGGCAGATCAGTGCCCCCCCCCCCCCCCCCCGATCACCACCAAAATTTAATTATTTGTTCCTTGTGCCAGTATCAATATTTCCTGAAATTTTCATCCAAATCTGTCCATAACTTTTTGAAAGATCCGGATCAGTCTTTGCCATTTGATAGAACACCCCATTGTAAATCCCTGAGTCAAATTGCATGAGATTTGCACAATTCCCCCATATTGTGATTTCCACCATAAATATTAGTCCCATATTTATTTGACCTATATTTTAAGATTCCTTGACCATGAAAACATACCATTAGCAACTGGATTCATAATTATATCCTTATTAGTTCAGTAGTTATTCACGAAAATCACATTTCTCGTAATGGCGGTTTTCTTCTGGATCTAGCTCCTTAAGTATTAAAGCTACATGAAATCCCGTGGCATACTCCCGATGCGGAACTGACTGAGGTACACGATGGCGCTTGTCAGAAATTTCTACCTTTAATATTAAAGGCACAGTAGGCCAAAAAGTAAGGGCACCCCCATTTTTATATAAATTGAGATAAAATCCGCCTTCTGGATCAGATCCGGATCAGCCTTTGAAATGTGATAGAGGACCCCATTGTCAATTCCTGAGTTAAATTTCATGAGTTTTGGTCAATAATTAAGCGAGATATTGGGAAACAAAAATTTTGGCCCCATTTACCACAATGTTAACGAAAATTTCAAAGTGATCCAGAATCCAGGATTTCTTCCGGATCACCCCCAAAAGTTAATCATTTCTTCCTTATCCCATTTCCAACAAACCCTGAAAATTTCATCAAAATCTGTCCATAACTTTTTGAGTTATGTTGCACACTAACGGACAGACAAACAGACAAACAAACAAACCCTGGCAAAAACAGAACCTCCTTGGCGGAGGTAATAAACAAGTGGTGCCAGGCATAACAAACCCCGCCCCTTGCATATATTGTAGTTTATTTTGGCTTCGATCCAGCTGATGTCATCCTGTCTACGCATGTGCTGATGCTAGTATATCAATTGCTTCTATATATGTGCCAAGTGTGAAGTAAATTTAAACAAAATTGATATTTTTATAGGCATTTGAAATTTCGGCCATTATAAGTAAATGGTAGGAAAAAAAAAAAAATCATTAAAAAATTTACGTTGACCTACTTTTCCCAAAATGTAACCACATCTATTCTGGGTCACTGGCAATCTGTAAACCTAATTTGGTATGAATTCAGCCAATAGTTTTGCTGCTACAGACATTTGAAATTCCGGCCATTATAAGTAAATGGAAAAAAATAAAAATAAAAATTCCTAAAAAATGTGACATTTGACTTACTTTTCCCAAAATGTAATCTGATCTATTCTGGATTTTATCTCAATTTATATAAAAAATGGGGGTGCCCTTACTTTTTGGTCTACTGTGCCTTTAATATTAAAGGTAGAAATTTCTGACAAGCGCCATCGTGTAGCTCAGTCAGTTCCGCATCGGGAGTATGCCACCGGATTTCATGTAGCTTTAATACTTAAGGAGCTAGATCCAGAAGAAAACCGCCATTACGAGAAATGTGATTTTCGTGAATAACTACTGAACTAATAAGGATATAATTATGAATCCAGTTGCTAATGGTATGTTTTCATGGTCAAGGAATCTTAAAATATAGGTCAAATAAATATGGGACTAATATTTATGGTGGAAATCACAATATGGGGGAATTGTGCAAATCTCATGCAATTTGACTCAGGGATTTACAATGGGGTGTTCTATCAAATGGCAAAGACTGATCCGGATCTTTCAAAAAGTTATGGACAGATTTGGATGAAAATTTCAGGAAATATTGATACTGGCACAAGGAACAAATAATTAAATTTTGGTGGTGATCGGGGGGGGGGGGGGGGGGGGGGGGGCACTGATCTGCCTTGGCGGAGGTCTGCGCTCTCAGAGTGCTTTTCTAGTTATACTGTTATTTTCCTGATCTGATCCACTTGAGATCTAATTGGTTTGTCCCCCTTAAAGAAAATGAGTTTGACACCCCTGGATTAAACCGTCCCTTGTGATCGTTTACAACTCCTTGACAACATACATGAAAATATATGAAGACGCTCATGTGCTACTGACATCACATCCAACACCCAGACGACCACCTGCTACGACATGAACTATGAGGGAGGAATTAAAAGCTTTCAGGCTGGAGCGGTTTCTCTGCTCTTGACAGGTTTCAAAAGAGCAATGTTTGCTATTCACACTGAACTGCCGGTGGGTGTTTATAATCGTGCTCTGTCTTCTCCTCTGCGCCGTCTTTGCCTCTCACCGTACTCCTGACAAGTTTCAAAACAGTCTTTTTTTTTTTTTTTAATAAAACTGGATGAATGCAAAGTCACCAGTGGGTTTCAGTAGTTAAGCTCTCCCCTTTCTGTCTTTGTCCTCCTCCCACATTCCCCCTTTACCACTTCAACACAAAGTCATTCGGTCTCTGGAGTTTGTATTCACCTTCACTCTGAAAGAAATGCTGGGTGTTTTGTGTATTTTTTCAGTTGTTTTTCACCCCTCATGAGAGACAGAGGCATCCAGAGTGGAGCTTGACTTTCATTACTCATCCTCTGCACACACACAAGCAGCTGTCGACAATAAACAGCTCATTCACAAGAACGACTGTGATTCATGTCATCTCTCTGACCTTTAACTAGGCTTTACCATTCCGAAGCTTTACATCATATTCATCCCGTACTTAGATTATACCATCATACCAGTTAACCCTTAATAGGTCACTCATAGAAATACTCTGAAATGTATTACTTTTCTGTATTTTTTTTATTTTTATATAGAAAATCACGGTTAACCCTATAACACCACATGTATCACATTTGATTCATGAGTTTTGAAGCCCTCTACAGGATCAGTGCGATATTTTTTTGTCTTGAAAAACCTGATGTACACAATTAGAGACATGCAATACACAGATAATCCACCAGGGGGAAGGAATTCATTCACCAGAGGCCTTTCCAGTGACACTACAAGACTGTCATTAATGAGGAAGGAAGCAGAATTTTGACAATTTTGAAAAGGAATTACCAATTTGTTAGACATGTTTGTGTTTTATTATGTTTTTGTTTGTTCAAAAATAATAATATTTGAGCACTGAGACCCAATGTATCAAATATGATACAAAATTGAAACTCATACATGGAAATTGATATTTGAAAAATAAATAAATAAATAAATTGTTTGTTCAATAAAGGCTCCAGTTTAAAATAATTGGAATTTTCTGTCAATGATTTAATGTTCCTTACCCATTAGTGGCAAAAAAATAATAAATCCATGAAGTAAATAGGAAAAAAAAAACCACACATGTAGTGAGAAAGGAACATGTATTTTAAAACATTACAACATCATAAGTGCTGATCCAGACCCCTGTCCACATCCTCATTATCCCTTTGAACATCATTCCTTACATTAGTACCATTACTTCCTGGTACCTAACAAAGCAGTACACTGAAATTTAACATTTGAACCATAGTTTCTTATTGGAGGACGTAACAAGACTGTATTACTTTTATGATTTTTTTCAAAATATTTTTTTGTTATGCTGAAAATCAAGGTCAATGAAGTTACCATATTTGGTTCCTTACCAGTAAGGCAATAAATGAATAAAAAAATAAACAAGTGGTTCCAGGCACAACACACCCCGCCCCTCACACACCCTATTGTAGCTTATTTTGGCATCGATCCAGCTGATGTCATCATGTCTATGCATGTGTTGATGTCCGCAGATCAATTGCCTCTATGTACAGTATGTGCCAAGTTTGAAGTAAATTGAAACAAAATTGATGTTTTTATAGACATTTGAAATTTCAGCCATTATAAGTAAATGGAAGAAAAAAAAAGATTTTAAAAATTCATGAAAAAAAATAAAAAAGTGAACTTTAACCTACTTTTTCCAAAATGTAATCACATCTACAGGGTGGGGAAGCAAAATTTACAATGAACATTTAGTTGTTTTTTCTCAGCAGGCACTACGTCAATTGTTTTGAAACCAAACATATATTGATGTCATAATCATACCTAACACTATTATCCATACCTTTTCAGAAACTTTTGCCCATATGAGTAATCAGGAAAGCAAACGTCAAAGAGTGTGTGATTTGCTGAATGCACTCGTCACACCAAAGGAGATTTCAAAAATAGTTGGAGTGTCCATAAAGACTGTTTATAATGGAAAGAAGAGAATGACTATGAGCAGAACTATTACGAGAAAGTCTGGAAGGGGAGGAAGCAACAAAAAACGTACCAAAGCTTTTATTAAAGCTCTCAAATCCAAAATCCTAAAGGATCCAAGCAAATCCATGAGAAAAATGGCAATTGAACTTGAGGTAGACAACAAGAGCGTTAGAAATGCAGTAAAATATGATTTGAAGATTTAAATTCTCATGACTTTCAATAAACTAATTGGTCATACACTGTCTGTCAATCCCTGCCTCAAAATATTGTAAATTTTGCTTCCCCACTCTGTATTCTGGGTCATTGGTAATATATAAAGCCAATTTGGTATGAATTCCAGCAATAGTTTTGCTTCTACAGACATTTGAAATTTTGCTCATTATAAGTAAATGAGGGAAAAAAAAAAGGTTTTAAAAATGCATACAATTTTTGAACTTTTACCTACTGTTCCCAAAATGTAATCAGATCTGTTCTGGGTCACTGGCGATCTATAAACCCAATTTGGTATGAATTCAACCAATAGTATTGCTACTAGAGTGTTAAGAAACAAAAAAGCAAAGAAACAAACTAAACCAAGAACATCACCCCTTGCCCTCCTTTTGGGGGGCAGGGTAGTAAATAAATTTTTAAAAAATCCAAGAAGCAAATATTAAAAAAAAAATACATGTAAGGTGAAAGGAACATGTATTTTAGAACATTTAGACCAACATAAGTGCTGATCCAGACCCCTGTCCACATCCCCATTATCCCTTTAACATCATTCCTTACATTACTACCATTACTTCCTGGTACCTAACAAAGCAGGTCCACTCACTGTTCATGCAGAGGTGGACCTTCCAGACCCTGTAGACCACATTGGACCTGAGATTGTCGACTCACTTTAACTGTCGCTGTCACTGTCTTGTAATGTGTGCGGAAATGATCAAAAACGAGTCGCTTGCCCCATAAAGGGTTAATAATATGCCCGTGCCCTCTGCACCTCCTCTCAGACTGATTCTACGCCAGCCGCTGTGTGCCAGGCAGAGCTGGCACGTGCACTATCTCAGCCTGGCATGGACCAGATCCTGTCAGCCTCTGTTCCTACAGGAGGAATCAGCTAATTAGTCTGAAACAGAAGAGACAGAGAGCTTTCAGCAGCTGGATTGGCTTGGCTGTCACTGAACCAGTTCTCCCAGCTTCCCTGTCCATCCACTGTTTCAACCATACTTACTGCTGTCCTTAACCCTCCGGTATCCCGTCCAGAAAGGCCTTTACTAAGCACCAAGTGTGCTTTTTTTGCACACTTGTGAAATAATGTCAAAAAAAATTTCATATAGTTTGTTTTTAATTCTTTTACACTTTTTTCTATTTCATCAACTTGAGCCGTAAATAAAAATACCAAATGCTCAATAACTGTCACATTTTTTAACCCTTTAAATGCAGTGTTTGTAATGTAAACAAACCATTTTTTTTTTATGCAAAAAACACACAAAAATTTTTTTTTTCAATATACTACATAAAAAGTGGATCACATTATTTGATTTTTTCATCCTGGCATATGTCAGTGATTAACTCCAACATTTGTTAATTTGCGTTATAAATTTTTGGTGCTAGGTCAAATGTTCAAAAATACTAGCATATGTCACCAAGTGTGCGTAAAATGCACACCTATAAATCAAACTATGAAATATTATATATTAATTTATTTTTCTGCTCTAATTTGATTTTATTTTTTGTAAATGAAGGTCAGCCCTAATCATACATATCAAATGAAGAAATAGTGCGTTTTGGGCACACTTGGGAGACAGATGCTAGTCTTGTAATTTTCTTTTGTTTACAATGTGTAAATTTTAGTTGGTGGCCAGAATTTTAAAGATCATGCAAAAATGAACAACTTTTGAATTCTAACCTTATTTAAATTGTGAAAAATAATATGAAGTTTTTTTAAAACGAAGTGCAAAGTGTGCCTAAAAGGCGCACCCGGATACCGGAGGGTTAAGTGTTATTACACATATATATTGGTTTATGTACATTTATATAATAGTTTTATTAACTCTTTCCCCGCCAGAGCATTTTCCAGTGAGTTGGTAGCCAGCGCCAGCCGTTTTGGTCATTTTCACTAATCTTTGGAGGCTCACTGAAAATGTTGTGTTAGGAGTATGTGAACACTGAATACATCAAAAGAAAGAACAGAACTTCAACTTTTAAACACAAAAAACTATTTTATTCTATCTTTATTCGTTCGTGAGATATAAACATTTGAATATTGGTCATTTTCAGGAAAAAAATGAATTTTGAGCAAAAAGCTGAGAAAATTGCATTTTTTTCAAAGATATTGATTTTCAAGAGAAAACTGATTTCCTATTTACATTTTTGACTCTTTCTTATTTACCAACAGTAACGCTGTCTTCAAAATCACAAAATAAAATAATAATAACAGCAATAATAGTAACAAACAGCTCTAAGATATCCCATCATTCCACAAAATGTTAGGGGAATCCACACCAAACTTTAGACCGAACATCTTCTAAAGCACCAGGTTCCTTCTAAACTTTGCACATTTACATACATCAGTTATAAGTCTAACACATAGTAGTTTAGCTTTTGGATATAAACACCTCAATATTCCTCATTTTCAAGAAAAAAAAGAAACAAATGCACTAAATACTGTAGATTTCTGGCCTTTGGCTGCACCAGGTCCTCCTGTTGGACCAGCTGCTGTGTTTGATCTGTAAATAATTCTATGGACATCTAGTTATTTATCTCTGTATGACTATATGTATTTATTTATTTCATACAAAAGCCAAATCAAACAGTGTCTTCCCTGTGTCCTGCTGACATTCCACAGCTGAATCTGTTCTGTGTCCTCAGTCTGAATCTGAACTCACTCTAACAGATGAACACTAGCTTTCCTTTGTCTTGTCCCATGTCTGTATGTCTGTCTTCTCCTTGAATGTCCACTAGAAATGTCTCTTTTCTCTTCCTCCTGTCTGTCATTTTCTCCGTGTTGCTCTGTGCCCCCGCCCCCCCCCCCCCCCCGCACCTCCGTGTCGGACCTGAGCCGCTCCTTGTTTCCCGTGTTCCGTGTCCGTCTCCCTCACCTTCTATTTCTCCGTTCCTGTCTCTAAATGGTTCTTCTGTAGCTCCATCACATATTGAATTGTCAGACTCTGTCTCCATAATCATCTTTAAGGCTTTTGAAACTGCGCGCGGTTCCTGCACAGTCTGCACTTCCTCATTCAGTGACTGCCGCTGGATGCGTTGCCATGGGATACGGAGACTCCAGTGCAAAAACGTTAAACCCGGCCCGTCATTTTTCCGAAAAAGTTGCTTAATTGTTTGTTTTTGGACTAAGGAAAGTAATTCACATGATCCACAACACCTCCAACTACAGTATAACAGTGAAAACACGGATTGACGGAAAATCTCGTCATTGGCGGGGAAGCGTTGGGAAGCAATTGACGGAATATCTCGTCAATGGCGGGGAAAGAGTTAATCTTCCACTAAATAGAACCTGTAAAGTGAATGTATTCTAATGTGCAGACAGTGTTTTGAAGTAGATCTTGTAGCTCTGAGACAAATATTCCTTTTGAGTCAAACCCATTCTCTCGTTGATTCTTGAATTTCACATTTTGACCCAAGGCTGTATCTTGGAAAGTTCAGCCAACCATCATTTTTGACTTGATTTTTCTTTATCAGTGACTCTCATGTGGTAAAATTTCATTACTTTTATTCTGGAAGCATTCTCCTTGTAGACCAGTGTTATTTGATTTTTTTCATCCTGGCATATGTCAGTAATGAACTCCAACACTGGTTAGTTTGCATTATTATTTTTGGCGCTAGGTCAAATGTTCAAAAATACTAGCATCTGTCACCAACTGTGCGAAAAATGCACACCTATAAATCAAACTATTAAATATTATATATTGATTTATTTTTCTGCTCTAATTTGATTTTATTTTTGTAAATCAAGGTCAGCCCTAATCATACATATCAAACGAAGAAATAGTGCGTTTTAGGCACACTTGGGAGACAGATGTTAGTCTTGTAATTTTCTTTTGTTTACAATGTGCACATTTTAGTTGGTGGCCAGAATTTAAAAGATCATGTAAAAATGAACAACTTTTGAATTCTAACCTTATTTAAATTGTGAAAAATAATATGAAGTTTTTTAACACAAAGTGTAAAGTGTGCCTAAAAGGCGCACCCGGATACTGGAGGGTTAAAAGACTGTTACTAAAAGAACAAGGGATGCCACATCTACATGGCCTTGTGAATAAAATATGTATTTGTATTTACATTTGCCCAACATCCTTTTTTTTTTTTTTTTTTTCTTTTTTTTGGGGGGGTGGGGGGGTACAATACAGCAGCAGAAGCTACAAATGTATCAGCCTCTTTCCTTGACTTTCTTAATGTAAAAGGAATTACTATAAGGCTTTCACACTAGATTTCCCTCCGTTTAGGCATGAATCTAAATGTACAACCAAAAAAGTCATTTAAAAAAAATGTTTAAATTATCAAAACTACTGATTAAAATGACCATGACCATTATAATCCATATGAGCAATGTCATTTTTACAGTAGACTTTTAAGTCAATCAAAAGACCTTTTTTTTTTTTTTTTTTTTTTTTTTTTTTATCAACGTTAACCTTGTCTTGAATGTTTGAATTCTAACCTTATTTAAATTGTGAAAAATAATATGAAGTTTTTTAAAACAAAGTGCAAAGTGTGCCTAAAAGGCGCACCTGGATACCGGAGGGTTAAAGGAGTGATATTTAAGTTTTTTTTTTAAAGTTTTTTAAGTAGAATTCTGCATTTTAAAGCATTTCCCTGTGGTCTACATAAACTGTAAATCAGTTGTGTCAAACTCATTTTAGTTCAGTTCCACATTCAGCTAAATTTGATCTGCAGTGGGCCGAACCAGTAAAATAATGACATAATAATATATAAATAATGTCAACTCCAAACTTTTCTCTATGTTTTAGGCAAAAAAAATTAAATTACATGATGAAAAGGTTTATATCTGCAAACTATCCTTTCAAAAGATGTGAATAACATGAACAAACAGAAAACAATATGTGTAATTTTAACAATATTCTGCATCAGTTTATCATTTATACATGTACATTATAACTTACAGATCGCTTACTGCACTCATACAATCTTGGGACTGTTGTGTTGACGGAAGTTGGAAAATCTTTTTGTTGGAAGGGATGCATGCTGAGCCACATTATGTAATAAATTCCCATTATGTAATAAAAGTTCAAAATGTAATAAGAATGTCACATCATCTTGTAATAAAGCCGCATTATGTAATAAACTGACACATTTTGTGATAAACTACCTCAGTGCAATATGTAGTAAATTTTTTCACATTATGTAATAAGTTATAACAATTTGAGAAATTTATTACAAAATGCACTTGACACATTTTTATTTTCAGGAAAATGTAATGTGTTAAATTAATCTTTAAACTGTGTGATTAAAGTTCTGATTCCATTACCTGTAGCTCCTGTGACTAATTGCTTCTAAATTGCTCTGAAATTATATTAATTTGGATTGTTATTACATCATGAACCATGTTATTACATTTTTTTTTTTAATAAAAATGTGTCAAGTGCATTTTGTAATAAATTTCTCAAACTGTAATAACTTACTACATAATGTGAAAAAATTTACTATATAATGCGTTGACGTAGTTTATTACAAAATGCGTCTGTTTATTACATAATGCGGCTTTATTACAAGATGACGTGACATTCTTATTACATTTTGAACTTTTATTACATAATGGGAATTTATTACATAATGCGGCTCAACAATGCATGCGCTAAATTAGCTTTGCTTTACCGTTTTAGCTTTGCATTAGTTTTTATTTCCCATGATTTTATTAGTGCAGTAAGTCACATGGCCATGATTCAAGCCTCAATTTGTGATCATATTGACCCCACCGGACTAAAGGAATGATTAGGGAGAATTGAATTTCACAAAATCACTCATAAAATACTACAAATCACCTATGAAAGCCTGGCGACATCTGACCATAGGAATGAAGCAATTATGCTAAGCTA
This sequence comes from Sphaeramia orbicularis, assembly GCF_902148855.1. Lineage (NCBI taxonomy): Eukaryota > Metazoa > Chordata > Actinopteri > Kurtiformes > Apogonidae > Sphaeramia > Sphaeramia orbicularis. The sequence continues at coordinate 11,682,544 of NC_043969.1, read as the reverse complement.
GGCTAAGCTAAGCTAACGAAAGGGCTGCGAGAACAAGGCAATCGGTGCACTACAGTGCAAACTGATTTGTCCACTTATCGAACTCATTAGTGCATGACAAATGAATGAATAAAAACAAGTGGTGAACTACTCCTTCAGGGTTTTCCAGGCTGGTAGATCCCATCAGAATAGCCCACTGGAACGGTTTGGGTTGACTAGACTGCATTGCATATTCTTCCGCCAGCGCAGAATGTGTGCGTCATGGCAACAGGACGAGACAACGAGCATGTGCAGAATGGAAGGAATAAAGTCCAAACGGAATAAAGGGTTTACATGTCCCAGGAATAATTTAGATCGGAATTAAAAGTGGATTATACTAGTGACTTTAATCGGGTTTAAATTTAATCTGAACTTTTCTTTTTCAACTGGAATAAGGTGTTTACATGGGCATCTGAAATAGGATCTAACCTTTAATCAGTTTAAACCAGGAATAAAAGCTGTCATGTAAACGCACGGAGTGATTATGTTCCAGTGAACGTTCGCACAAGTTGGTCATTGTTGAACGTCTGTGTGTCTGTGTTGTTCCTCCGCTGTCAATGTGATGACGTCATCATACGACCAGTCGACTCGACTTCTATTTTATTGACAAATAAGTTGATCTGAAAAAGTCTGAAGTCACTAATGCTCTACTTTGCAGCACCTGGAGGGTTTAAATTCAAAGGCTAAAAAAAGTGGGTTTAGCAAAATATGACCCCTTTAACTTAACTATTTATTAATGCATAATGGAAAATAATTGTTTTAAGTAAACTCTAATCGTCTCTTTTCTCTTTCTCCCTTTTTTTTTTTTTTTTTTTTCCTGTTTTGTCTGTTTTTTTGGGATGTTGTCTTCTGGACCTGCTCCAACCTGGACCTTATTGGATTCTACAAATGCAGGTAAAATTTACATCTGGTAAAGCATGTGAGCTGGATGTCCACAAATACGCCTTACTTTTTGAGTCTATTTTACGGAAGAGGATTAAGAGAACTGGAAAAAAAAAAAAAAAGTTCCAGTATTTTTTATTATTATTATTATACTGAGAAAAAAAGCCTGAATTCTCAGGAAAAAGTCTGAATTCAGAGAATAAAGTCAGAATTCTGAAATTAAAGTCAGATTTCTGAGAGAAAAGTCAGAATTCTGAGAGAAAAGTCAGAATTTTGAGAAAAAAGTCAGAATTCTGAGATTAAAGCCAGATTTCTGAGAGAAAAGTCAGAATTCTGAGAAAAAAGTCAGAATTCTGAGATTTAAGTCAGATTTCTGAGAGAAAAGTCAGAATTCTGAGAAAAAAGTCAGAATTCTCAGAGAAAAGTCAGAATTCTGAGAAAAAGTCAGAATTCTGAGATAAAGTCAGATTTCTGAGAAAAAAGTCAGATTTCTGAGAGAAAAGTCAGAATTCTGAGAAAAAAGTCAGAATTCTGACTTAAAAAAATAAAACTCAGAATTTTGAGAAAAAAGTCAGAATTCTGACTTTAACCTCAGAATTCTTCCTTTTTTCTCAGAATTCTGACTTTTTTCCTCAGAATAACAATAATAAAAAAATGTTGGACCTTTTTTTTTTTTTTTTCGCAGTGGCCTTAATCCTCTTTCGTACAATTTTCCACCTATAAAAACGATGCATAAGAAAATCTAATCTTGGCTTTTGCTATTTTTTTTTTAACTAAAATATGCTGATACACACCAACACCACACATGGTCACATGGTACACGACACACCGGCAGAGATTCATGAATAATACACTTCATCTTTTCATTCACTTTGCCCAAACACTTAAATTGCAGGAGACTAAATAATTTACTAAACACGGATGTCAGTAGAAGTGTGTACTATGGAGCATTTTTCATACCTGAATTAATCTAATTTGACCACGTTCAACCAACAGTGAATTGTGTTCCACTTGTTTCCAGTTTCCATGGTTTTTTCCAACCCCTTGCAGTGACAGCCATATGGTTGTAGTATTTCTGCTATGAATTCATTTTCATGTTCAGCTACATCGATCTAGAGTCCCATGTCAACTGAGTTTTCTATTCTACAGCCAAATATAACAAGTAACAAACTGTATGACAGTTTGTGTATAGCATGCATGAGGAGAGACCCACTTAAAAGAAGAAAAAAATGGAAGAAGCCTCAGTGTGATGAAGAGAGGAGAGGTCCCGCTTCAGCTCATACATTCATGAATATCTAAGCTGAAGTGCATTTCTTTTTCCCTTTCAATGACAAAATCAGTGAAATTTACAGTATTATAATTTTGTTGAAGTTTTATCTGGTTGCAGCTACATTTATTTGGGGAATTTTTGGCCCAACTTGAGTATTTTGCAGGTTTACAGATACAGAATAATGATCCCCAGGGGCAAATTCAGTTAAAACACTATCAATATTCTATCATTTTCTTGTTTTTCTGTCGGTAAATTTCACCTCGAACCTTGATTATGTGACTTAACACGCTGTGCAGAGTCATGTAAAGCACTGAGAGGCTTTATTTGTTTATTCGTGGTGATGGGCAGATGGAGCCTCACGCCGTGGATACACTGACGGTGTTTTATCTGCCACACAAAAGGCAAACTTCTCTTAGAAACACTCAATACCGACCACGTGTCACCCGTGTGTTTATGTGTATATATTTTTAGGCGTCAAGTCTATTTTTCCCATTTTACATGCTTGTTTTCTGAGCCTTTCAAAACACCTACTATTATGCTCAGTATTCTGTGTAGATGGAGTGGCTCTGATTGTGAGGTATATTTTACATGTATGATGCATGGATTACTTTTAGTGTTAAAGTGTACCTGTACTGTTCATGATGACAACATGAAATGTGTTTTGTGTATTACTAATAAGCAAGAGAGGCGCAAATTCAGGAAAAAAATGCCATAAATGCACCACGCTGGACCTTTTTATTACGTGAATTACGGGCGGGGGCAGAAACTATGGGGGGCATGTTGAGCCGCATTATGTGATAAATTCCCATTATGTAATAAAAATTCAAAATGTAATCATATAATCATGCCATTATGTAATAAACTGACGCATTTTCTAATAAACTACCTCAATGCATTATGTAGTACATTTTTTCGCATTATGTAATAAGTTATTACAATTTCAGAAATTTATTACAAAATGCCCTTGACATATTTTTATTTTCAGGAAAATGTAGTGTGTTAAATTAATCTTTAAACTGTGTGGTTAAAGTTCTGATTCCATTACCTGTAGCTCCTGTGACTAATTTCTTCTAAATTGCTCTGAAATTATATTAATTTCGATTGTTATTACATCATGAACCATGTTATTACATTTTTTTTTAATTTAATAAAAATGTGTCAAGTGCATTTTGTAATAAATTTCTCAAACTGTAATAACTTACTACATAATGTGAAAAAAATTTACTACATAATGCGTTGACGTAGCTTATTACAAAATGCGTCAACTTATTACATAATGCGGCTTTATTACAAGATGACGTGACATTCTTATTACATTTTGAACTTTTATTACATAATGGGAATTTATTACATAATGCAGCTCAACAGGGCAGAATTTGCTGATTGGATGAATCATTATTACCTTCGCCAGGAGGTATTGCGATCACTTTGCTTTGTGTGTTTGTTTGTTTACGTGTTTGTTTGTTTGATTGTTAGCAACTTTACGGGAAAACTATTCCAACCATCTTTACCAAATTTTACCCACAGATAGGCCTAGGCCCTGGGACCAACCTATTAAATTTTGGGCCAAGTAGGGTAAAGTTCAAGGTCACAAAATCTCAAATTTTCCTATCTCTCACCATTGAGCAATTTTGGAAAATTCATAAAAAAATTCAAAACGACTCCAATTAGCCTCCAATTTGATACACCCATAGCTTATAACAATATCTTGTGTCTGGCTGAAAATTTTCCACATCCACTGTGGAATATGGACTCTGTGGACATTTCAATTTAACAATGAATATCCCATTTACGACACATTTTTCATTATAACTCAACAAATATTGATTGGAATTTCATATAATTTGACAGACACATGACTGGTACCAAGCTTCAACTTTTTCTGCTGTATGGAACAACCTTGAAACTGTTTAATTTAAAAAGAAATAGTCGATCCACACATGCACACCGTTCGGGACATGCACACCGTTGATTCTGGGATGGATTGCGAGCAAACATGCAGCAGTCAGTGAGCAAGACTGAGTGAAAAGCATGTGTTTGTGCTTGTGGTTTGTGCAGCCGTTAGCTTTGCACTCCGCCATCCTCCTAAAGACGCGACCCAGCACTGGCCGATAATGTGTCATCTTAGACTTAGGGTGTTTGCTCTTTATCCAAATACAAATTCCAGACCTTTCCCAGACATTTTCAAAACTGCTATTTATTTCCCCAAAACCTTGACTTTATGTACTTTTACACTTGTGTGCAGGGGCGCCACTACTAATTGTGGGCCCCATGAAAGGTAAACGTTGTAGACCCTTCATAAAATTCAGTATCTTGTCAATCTGTCGGGGGTGGAGCATGTAGGTGGGGCTGGGGTCCACACATACTGTCACTTACACTAGCATGAAAAAAAAAAAACAAAACTGAATGCCTCTCTTATTCAGACGATCTTACACGAAATTTTTACGACTACTAGCCTGTATCCACTGGACCCCCTCCACTGCTCTATGGGCCCCCCATGAATTTATCATGTTTATCCCCCTTTATCAGCATCCCAGCTTGCATGCCTTCTATTTTGGTTGAGATTACACTTGTTGTGTGTAGTCAAAAAGTTTATTTTAATACATGTATGAATGAATGAATGAATAATTTGCAGTAAATTATGTTTTACTGACAAAAAAATGTTTTCCAAACACGTGAAAATCACAAAAGTGCATGGATATCACACAAACTAGTTTCACTAGAATCATTCCAGTACCGACTGGTTTGTGAAATCATTTTTTTTAATATGCTTTCCTCCTGTATTTCTTATCTTACAAGATTATGTGCCTCTAAAAATCAACTGAGAGAGAAACATTTTTTTAGTTTAGTTGAATTTATTTCGAATATGCAACAAAACAAAGTAATCCTACTTAGTCTTTACAAATGAAACAGATTATAAAAAACAAAACAAACAAACAAAAGCCAAAACCTGTACATATACATGAAAACAAAGTATGACTTCATTTGCATATTCGAAAAGGAGCGGGAGGAAGTAGAACCTATTTAATCCCACCCCTTCTCCACAAAACAGTCCATTGTTTAGCTTCCTATCAGCCTAATATGAAAAACTAAGTCCCTTGGATCAGTTAACCTCATTTATCATCTTCACATACACATACTTACATACATACATACACAACTACATTGACATACCCAAAAAGACAGAAACTTTTCCATACTTTATTAAGAGTTTCACACAAAATTCCAAATTTTTCAAGGTCTGGAAAACAGCGTTTCACAATTCCATACTTTTTAAGACTTTTAAAACCTGCACAAGCCCCCTGTAGACTGGTGTCACCTGCACAGGTTCAGTGACCACTCCATTGCAGCCCAGGTAATCGGACAAAACAACATTACTGCGTCACTACCGGTGCTGGAACTACCATGAAGGAAGCAACATGTCACTGACCATGTCTGACTGCTGGAGCAGTGACTTAGTACTTGTACGTACTGGACAGCGGGTTATAACATCAGTTACCTGACAGAATCGCTAGTATTATACGTGATACCCTTTAACTCTATAATGCCAAATGTGTCATATTTGATACATGAGTTTTAAAGCCTTCTACATGATCAGTGTGATATCCTTTTTCTTGAAAAACCTGATGTATACAATTAGATACATGCAATACACAGATAATCCACCAGGGGGGAGGAATTCGTTCACCAGTGGCCTTTCCAGTGACACTACAAGACTGTCATTAATGAGGAAGGAGGAAGAACGTTGGCAATTTTGAAAAGGAATTACCAATTTGTTAGACATGTTTGTGTTATATTATGTTTTTTCTTTGTTCAAAAATACTATTATTTGAGCATTGAGACCTGATGTATCAAATATATGATGATGTTATAAAATTGAAACTCATACATGGACATTGATATTTGAAAAAAAAAGAATTTGGGTTGTTCAGAAGGACCAATACAGGCTCCAGCTTCAGAGATCTGGAATTTTCTGTTAATGATTTAATGGTTCAGGCTTTACAGGGTTAAATGCAGAGGTATAAATCCAGTGTGTGTTATAAAAAGTGCATATTCTTATCCTGTTGTAGCTGTAGATAACACTGTTTCCTTTGTGGTGTAAGGAGAAGTACTGTATTATTTTGAATCAGGACCTGGCTGATAAGTGTAGGGACATAACTTTTCATTATAACCTGATAATGAGAGTAGACTTGGCTCCACAAAGCAGGACATTGTTTAGTTTAGACAGTTAAAGTTTGTTTTTTAATACCCTTGAACAAAATACATAGTAATCCAATTATCATTTGCAGTTGTGGACCGTACAAAGGCCAAAGAGGTTGGAAAGAGAATGTTAATGGAAAGTTTGTTCCCAAGGAAGACAAAAAGTAAAGTATTCCAGGCTTTTACTCAGAGGCAATTTCTCATAGACTGCAAAGGAAGCTCGGTTTCCCCTAAAATTACCAAAATTAAAATGGTCAAATATGTACGGTTGTGTTGACATTTCATTGACTACAAATGTGTTAGAACACGTTCATCTCACAGACGAGTTCGTTCAGAACCAGCTTTGGACTCGATGTTGTTCACTTCTCATACATTCCTGTTGCGCTGTTTTCTCATTCGATCTCTGCTCAGTGCATTTGTCCGTAGATGCTCAGCGTCCATGCACTTCAATGGGACTGAGTGGAACAGTTTTTTTCATTGCCTCAAAACTGGATGGTAATTGGATAAATGCCACGATGTTGTCCCGCCCCCGGACGCTCGGCATCTCTGGGGGTGAATGGAGCTGTGGGCGGAGCTCGGCTGGGCTGGACGCTGAGCTTCCACATGATTGGAGGATCAGTCGAAAGGTTGAATCCCATTTGACTGACAGCTATTTTCAGATCTACTCTTTCATTTGACAAGAGTTCAGTTTAATACCGTCGCACATTCTGCTGTGAAATGGAGAAAGAAACCACTACGAAATTACTTGTTGATTTCTTGCACTGTAAATAAAACACACTCATTGTACTTCCTTGTTTCAATTTAACATAATTTCAGCGTTTTCTTGTTTACTTGGTACGATAAGGTCACTGACCATTTTCTTAAAAAGGAACAGAGGGACGAATTTATGTTTAAATAACCTGCCTTTTTTTTTTTTTTTAATGTAAGCCGACAATGAGCTTCCCCTCTCTGAAAGACGAGCAGCCGCCACTGCTTTTGCTAGTATTATTTGTGATGTTTTGAAATAGCCAGCAGTGGAAACTCACAACAGGTACCCTTTAAGCTTGATATAGTCGCTTGATATAGTGACAAAATGGGTATTTTATGTGTAACTTGGTAGCAGAAATAAGCTGTCCTTTGTAAATGTTTAGTCTTCAGACCATTGGGAAAGTTGTAACTCTTACGATGAAAACCTCCCAGTTGTTGACACTGTTTCCCAGATTGAAAATACAGCAATAGGTGTTGACAGAGGACTGAAAAGGTCAAATGAACTGGAAGCTAAACACTCTGAGTTAATGAAGCCTCCGTACTGTCCACATGGACTATAATGACTTGTCTTCTAATGCCAAGTGCGGCATCAGGCAAGTCGAGTTTTATGGCATTTGTTCTCTCACTTTTCCGTTAATTTGCCCGATGCTTTCGGTTCCACGCTCAGCTCACATAGTTAACAGTTTAATTTGAGTCCAACTGTTATACAGCTAAGAGTTCTCACTGTTTCTCTTCCTCTCCCGGCAGCAATTATATGAGCATTTCTTCTCATTCCATGAAATCAATTGATTTCCACAGCAGTATTTACTTGAGGGCTTAATGCAATGATTGGGTAAAGTGTCTGGTTTACATGCTATGCAATAAACAATCTGAAAAAAAAAGGGGGTTCTGACAGACTACGTATATAGCAAATCCAGCACTTTTTAAATCGATGGACCTGCATTAAGGGCTTTGCACTGTTATTGGTTTACGGCTTTGTTTTCCACAGAAGCGATGGTTTTATCAGAACATGCTGCAGTTATTGAACGCAGGAAGGTGAGAGTCCCACTGCACCGACTCTGATTCAGAGACACCAGCAAAGACTAAACACATGGATCAATTTATACATTAAATATAGTCTAAACACATGTGAGAGGGAGAACAGAAGGGGACTTGGAAAAAGAAAGGAAGCAGTTATTATTATTATTATTATTATTATTATTATTATTATTATTATTATTATTATTATTATTTATTTTTAATTTATTCTTTTTTTTTTGTTTGTTTTTTAAATCAATTTCTAAAGAAAAACAAACAAACAAAAAAATCCCGTAATTAGGGATGGGAATTGAGAACCGGTTCTTTTTTGAGAACCGGTTCCCAGTAGCTCGATTCCTTGGAATCGTTTACCTGTCTGCTGAACGATTCTGCTTATCGATTCCGCCTTTATTGTGCATGCGCGATGGCGTCACACGTACGCTGCATTGTTTTGGTCCGAATGTGGCCAACATGGCACTGAGGCAGAAAAGGTCTAAAAAGACGACACCAGGTCCACTTACTTGGAACACTTGCAAAGCTTCCATTTCTTCAAAAGGGTGGAATCTCTCCAATCTGCTCAAACATTTGTCCACAGCATGTGATTCATTTACAGGAATGTCACGTATTCGATACTCTACTTAGCAGCACTTGTGAATGTAGCGGCAGAGTGAACGCCGGGCCAGTTCCGGTGTGGGCAACAAACGTCGTAACTCCTCAAATACAAGTTTCCGAAGGTAAGAAGGGAAAGGAAATGAGCTGCACAACAACGGGAGACAAGCCGAGCCGAGTCAAACTGGTTCCACAAATTAGTAAAGCGTCTTTAGTTTCACTTTCACTGCATGCCCCCACCCGAACCGGCCCGGCATCATCTGTTATTATTATATGTACATACTGTATATGTTATATTTTCTGTGCAGAGATGGAAATATAAAAGACAGTTAATGCAAACACACCCGTTTGTACTCTTTTATTCCCTCACCCAATGAGAATCGATAAGAGAATCGGATCGATAAGCAAAATCGATAATGGAATCGGAATCGTTAAATTCTTAACGATTCCCATCCCTACCCGTAATTGTAATTCAAGTGGTTTGAGACGAAAGCAGATATCTACCTCCTACTCTTCTTTCCTAGCTGTTAAAAACCTCCTCTTGATGGGAGGCTTTTCCATTCATGTTTTTTTTGTTTGTTTTGTTTTGTTTTTTTCAGACCTGCAGTGTGGGCTAAATGTGTGATAGCTGTAATTACTGGTCATTGTTAAAATTCAGCCAGTTGCTCCTGTACTCCTTTTTTGTTTTGTTTTTTTCTTTTAACCTGTCTTGTCTGGCATACTAACAGCAGAATGGTGGTCTGGCTGCCTTTTGGTGCTGAACAAATTTGCTTTGCTAAGGTACATGAGGCTGCCCTTGATATTCTACTGTCTTTATTTTGACTTTCGTTGAACCATATTTCAATGACGGATCTGACATGAAGGAACAGGGGGAAGGAGAAGAAAGGGGGAGGAGAAAAGGAAAGAGTGAAGGGGTGAGAAAAAGGAAGAAGAAGATGGCATAGACCAGTAGTTTCCAACCTTTTTTGTCTCGTGACCCCATTTTAACATCATAAATTTCTGGCGACCCCAGACATTCAAAATTGAGACTTTTTTTTTTGCTAAAATTAATTTGTTTTTGATCATGTAATAGTTTGCTATACTATGTTGCAAATAAACATTAATTTTAGACACATTTAGTCTATATAATGTATATTATTATGGACGGAGGTAGTAAATCCAGGTGTAGATTACTGCACAAAGTGAGAATTTGATTTTCCTTGGTCAGGATATGTACAGTCAGTCCAGCTTGGATTTACAAGGCTGACAATTAATACTGAACAAACAAGAACTCAAACTATGAATTATGAAAGAGCTGCAGCATCTGAAACTGACCACAATGAACATTTGAAAGATAAACAGAACCACAGTGCTTCAGTTTCAGCTTCACAGTTTGTCTTCTATTTATGATTGTCTCTCTCAACTCAACATATATTTTTAATAGTAAGGCTTTTGTTTGTTTGTTTGTTTATTTAATTTAATTCCAAAAAAAAAACTGAGCGCAAGAAATTCAGAGGTTTTTATAATTCAGAATCTGATGAGACAGATTTACTTCCATAGAAATGGCTTTGACTAGAAGATCTTGCAAAAATAAGCCTGACGTATTCTGCTACATCTGCGGCGAATACACCATTGTACCTAACAGGAATCAAGTCACAAGTTTCATAAAGTGTGCTTACCAATCTTATTTTGGTATTAATTATTATATTTTGTGAGAAGATCAAATTTTTCAAAATCAAATTAGCAAAAAAAAACCTGACCTGATTGAGATAAAAGGATGTCATTTTTGGATTTAACGGTGCAAAATTGTCCTAATTCAGTTAAAAAAAACCTACACAACTTGCAAAAAAAACATGTTTTTTGTAACCCAGTGTTATTGGCCTGGTAAAAAAAAAAAAAAAAAAAAATTGCAAATGTAATAACTGAGCTAATAATGTAATAATATATTAATATCACTGTATTTAAGTTTCATTTATTAGATATAACTGTGATAAAATCTCTCTCTCTCACTCTCTGTCTCTCTCAATAACTAGCCAATAACGTTATAAGTTATTATGTAATCGGCCAAAAGTTATTACATTATCGGTTCGGGACTTTTATTACGTTATTGGCCAGTTTTTATGTTATTGGCCTATTACATTTAAAAATGGCAAATTTATTATGTTATCAGAAATTATTACAATATAAACGCATGGTGTCCAGCTGAATGGACATTTTTGTAACTCCATTAAAAATAGGTCCATTAAAAAATTTCAATCACATCGTTTTTTTTCATGTCTAAAGAGGAATAAAAACACTCAGGAAAAAAATCTTAACCAAGGTCCTCATAATTCATGCATCAAAGGGTTAAAATTCTGTCCGATCCATCTCTGTTCGTCCACTTTTCTGCAGCTGTGTGAATCAGCATCATTAGAATCAGCATAATTAGAGCCAGAATTGAGTAAACTGGGCAGAAGAAAAAAAAAAAAAAAAAAACACCTATTAAATCGGTCTTTAATAGATCTTGTACTCCTATACACCATGGCTCAACACAAAAGCTTAAAAAATTATTTTACTTTTCCACAGTCACATGAAATACACTCAAAAAAATAATTAAGCCAAAAATGTTGACTTTATGTATTTCAGTTACATGTAAATTTTCCATGTAATTTTATTACATAAGTTTAATGTAAAGAGTTGCATTTAATACAGTGTTTTCTCTATCATATTGAGTCAATGTGAATAAATTAAATACCTTCAGTCCGATTTGCTTTAGTTAATGCAAACTTTTACATAAACTGTGTTTGACTGTGACGCTCAGCCTTTTTGTGTGATCTCGTAAATAAAGTTGACTTTATTTGTTTAGATTCACTTTATACTAAGCATATTCACATTATGTTTGACTTTTTCGGATAAATAAACTTTAAATTTCATATATTTCAGTTACATTTTACTTAAAAATATTACTTCATGTTAGGGCTGTGCAATTAATCGAAATTCAATTACGATTTCGATTATTATACGCAACGATTACAAAAATTATGTAATCGAGAAAAAATTATTCATTTTGAGTCGTTTTAATTCACGCGCACGCAAGCTACCATGAGCTGCTCTGCCCCGCCCCCCTCTAAGCTACTGCTGCCTGCTAGCCGGCAGGTCCACCCCAAGAGGAAAGTCGTACCTAGCGGTCTGGAAAAATAGCAGGAGAATCGCAGCAGAAGTGCTTGGTAAACAAAAAAGGCAAGTCCAATTCAATTGTATGGAATCACTTTGGGTTTGATGAAGAAGACGAAGAGCAAAAACACATCACGTGCAAAAAGTGTTTCGTAGTTGTGTCCGCACCGACCGGTAACACAACAAACCTTTTTAACCATCTAATGTTTAACCACCGCCACCTTTATCATAATCTTATGAAAAACTAAAACACATAAAAACAACTCCGTCTACAACTTCGTCCGCAATGCAATCTTCAGTCTCCGAATCTCTTTACGCTGCAACTCCCGTATTAACCTAACTGAAACCTCACAGCACGCCACTGAATTTACTTATGTTTCATACTACATTGGACATACTTGAATTTATAATTTGCACTTTACGTGAGTTTTTTTTTTTTTTTTTTTATTGCTCCAGTTCTATGACAAGTCTAGAGCAATTTAATTCCAGTGCACTATTTGTTTACAAAAGGAAACATACTTGAATTTACAGCAGGCATGTCCAAAGTCCGGCCCGGGAGCCAATCACGGCCCGCGGTCAGATTTTATACGGCCCACAGCTTCGGTTTTAGAATGTATTGTTTATGGCCCGCTTTGACTGTTGAACCGAGTACATGAATCATAAAAGGTTCCAAATGCAGTTTCTCCTTTCACCTCATGGTGGCAGCACCACTCTAACTCTATCTGGCTTTGTGACTTTGCTGTGAACCCTTTTCGCTAATTTCTAACCATGGCGCCTGTAGATAAAAAAAAACGAAGTTGACAGTGAGGACCGCCACTTCCAGGAGAGATGGGAATTACAATTTTTTTTCACTGAAAATCGAGGCGATTGTGTTTGCCTAATTTGTCAAGAGACTGTTGCCTTGTTTAAGGAATTCAATGTAAAGAGACACGAGCAGACAAAACATGCTAACGCATACGACAAGCTAGCAGGGAGTAAGCACTCCGAAAAAGTGAAGCAAATTCAAGCTGCTTTAAACTCACAACAGTGACTCTTCATGTGAACCTGTGTGTTCAGTGAATTCACCACCAAGGCAGGCTACCAAGTTGCCAGGTTAGTTGCCTCTAACTGCTGGTGTGATGTACTTGTAGATGTGACACAAAATATTACTCTCTGAATGATTTTGTGAAAGACAAGAGTAAGAGTCATATGTTTTCATCTTAAATGTTAACAGACTTTGCATTACTGAGTAAAATATGAGTAATGATTACTCATATAAGTCATGTTTAAAATGAATGTGGGGTTAAGATTTTTATCAACTTCTTGGACGTTTCAGATACTCCACACAGTTTGTTCTATGTTATCTGACTCCAGATGTGAAAGGAAGGCAGAAATGTTTTTTTTTTTTTTTTTATTTGTTCACACCTGAGTGGCTTAGATTTGGTTACATTGCCATTTTAAAAAATGATATTGCGACAATGAAAATAAAATTGTTGTAGAACAGCGCTTTTATATGTAATTTTTACTGTTTAAAAAACGTCCGAAGGGACCACTGGCCCCTGGCAATGTCCACATTATCAGATCTGGCCCTCTTTAAAAAAAGTTTGGACACCCCTGATTTACAGTATACTTATTTGCATTCAAAGATTTTTTTGTTTCGTACAAAAGTGAACATACTTTGTTTTAGTGGTTAAAAGCTTTATTTATATTTAAAGAATATATTTTACATTGTTTTGCAAGAAAAAAAATAAACAACTTTAAGGTTAACAAATAATCGTTTTTAATAATCGTGATTTCAATTATTGCTAAAATAATCGTGATTTTTTTTTTTTTCTATAATCGAGCAGCCCTACTTCATGTTTATTAGAGCCAAGAATAATTTTTTTGAGTGTAGCATCATGTCGCCTATATTTATATTTAGTCTTTTGATTTGGACTGAGAGGAAAAAGCTGTGGAAAGAAGGTGTGTATTTCCAAATTCTGGTATTTTCACCCTTGATTTGTGATAAAAATAAAGCGTATATGCTCTGTAAATTCATACTCTCTTTTCATATATCAAAATGTATCATTCACTGATTTCATTTCTCCCAAAATGTAATGTATGCACGGTCGCAGCATTCTACACGACAGCTTGAGTTATTTTTCAGAGAATGACCAGCTGTGTCTGTTTTGTATTCTTGCCAGTGTAATTCCACCTCTCTCAATGACGGCCATATGGTCAGTGTGTTCATCTAGTCACCTTTGTCACAAAGCAACCTTTTGTTGGGTTACTTTCAGAATTTTAGAGTAGCGAACAACATACACGTATGGATTTAGGAGAAAAGGGCAAGGCAGAGAAAGTCAGCGGCTCAGCTTTAACGCTCACAGGAAGGTTACAGACATACACGGTGACACAGTCGCATCACGGCATATGTACAGAATGTGCCCCCGACGCTGCCCCCTCACCCACAGATACAAGACGTGGGTCAGTATGACTGTAAGGTGCCTTTGGTGTCCCCCAGCAGAATCTGTCACCAGGAATACATTAAAATAATGACATTCAGGGGTTTTAGTAAGATAAGATAAGATAAGACAAGATAAGACAAGATAAGACAAGGTAAGATAAAGATAAGATTAGACAAGATAAGATAAAATAAGATAAGAAAGGATAAGATGAGACAAGATAAGATAAGAAAAAAATAAGATAAAATAAGAAAGGATAAGATAAGACAAGATAAGATAAGACAAGGTAAGATAAAGATAAGATAAATAAGATAAGACAAGATAAGATAAGAAAAAATAAGATACAATAAGAAAGGATAAGATAAGATAACACAAGATAAGACAAGGTAAGATAAAGATAAGATAAGACAAGATAATGTAAAATAAGATAAGAAAGGATAAGACAAGGTAAGATAAAGATAAGATAAATAAGATAAGACAAGATAAGATAAAATAAGATAAGAAAGGATAAGATAAGACAAGAAAAAATAAGATAACATAAAAAAAGATAAGATAAAAATAAGATAAGATAAAGATAAGATAAAATAAGATTAGCTAAGATAAGACAAGATAAGATAAGAAAGGATAAGATAAGATAAGACAAGAAAAGATAAGAAAAAATAAGATAAGACAAGATAAGAAAAAATAAGATACAATGAGAAAGGATAAGATAAGACAAGATAATGTAAAATAAGATAAGAAAGGATAAGATAAGAAAAAATAAGGTAACATAAGAAAAGATAAGATAAGACAAGAAAAGATAAGACAAGGTAAGATAAGATAAAGATAAGATAAATAAGATAAGACAAGATAAGATAAAATAAGATAAGAAAGGTTAAGATAAGACAAGAAAAAATAAGAACATAAAAAAGATAAGATAAAATAAGACAAGATAAGATAAAAATAAGACAAGATAAGATAAAGATAAGATAAAATAAGATAAGCTAAGATAAGACAAGATAAGATAAAATAAGATAAGAAAGGATAAGATAAGATAAGACAAGATAAGACAAGAAAAGATAAGAAAAAATAAGATAACATAAGAAAGGATAAGATAAGACAAGATAAGATAAAGATAAGATAAAACAAAGCCCTCAAGCCCTCCCCATAGTTTTCACACAGTTTATCAGTAAATACATGTTTCTGTGCGTCAAAAAATAAATGTGTGGTGTCCAGCTGAGTGGACATTTTTGCAACTTCATGAAAAACAGGTTCACAGGATTTGATTTTATTTTATTTATTTATTTTTTTTTTCAGAAGAAAATTTTCAATCGCATTGTTTTTTCATGTCTAAAGAGGAATAAAAACACTCAGGAAAAAATTTGATTAAGGTTCTCAGAATTTGTGCATGAAAGGGTTAATAATAATAATGGATTAGATTTATATAGCCCTTTTCTATTGCATATAATCTCCATAAAGTGAGTGATAACTAGTATTAGAGTTTGTTAAAATGTGACAAAACATCAGATTAACAATATTTAAAAAATTATTTAACCCTTTCATGTATACTGGTCACTACAGTGGACAGTTATTCTACAGCTGTTCCCTTGTATATTCATGGATTTTGTTGTTCTTTTTGTTGTTTTTTTAATTTTTTAATTTTTTAAAGACATAGCTTTATAAAAGTTTTAAGACACTACATATCTTTTCCGATATGTATTGGTAACATTATGTAGATCTCCCCTGAGCATAAACCCCAGAATCACAAGCCCTCCCCATAGTTTTCACACAGTTTATCAGTAAATACATGTTTCTGTGCGTCAAAAATTAAACGTGTGGTATCCAGCTAAGTTGACATTTTTGCAACTTCATGAAAAATAGGCTCATAAGAATTTTTTTGTGATTATTACTTTTTTTTAATGCATTTTTAAATTTCTTAAAAATTATTTTTATTTTATTTATTCATTTTTATATATATTTTTTTTTTTCAAGTTGAAGTGTCGTATGGTGCTGCTAGCAAAAATTGCTAGAGTGAGATAAATCAATTTTGTATCAATCTGACACTGACAAAGACGAAAATGAAGGGAATTTTATCCATAATTTTTATACGTTTTAGTTAGTTTTATAAACACACAATACAGTTTCAGTTAGTTTTCGTTTTTTCTTTTAATTATAATTTTAATTATTTCATTATTTTTTAATGTTTTTTTTTTTTTATTATTATTATTGTTATTTTTTAAATTTTTAAATTTGTATTTTATTTTATTTTTTGAAATTTATTTCTCAGAAGAAAATTTTCAATCGCAATTGTTTTTTTCATGCCTAAAGAGGAATAAAAACACTCAGGAAAAAAATCTTGATTAAGGTTCCCATAATTCGTGCATGAAAGGGTTAAATGTCAGTAGCAGCACTTTGTTCCAGTCAGACTAATGATAACGACAATAAAGCGCATTTACAAAAGGAACTAAGAACTGGAATGGGATTATTAAGTACTCGTATCGGTACTCGGTATCGGCAAGTACTCAAATGTAAGTACTCGTACTCGGTCTGGAAAAAAGTGGTGTCGGTGCATCCCTAATATGAACCCACATAGGACAGGGACATACTGGACATAAACGTGTCCGTCATAAGAGCAGTCAACTGGACTGGTGTTAAAATACCTTCAGCTGGATTTTATCTAGTCAGTTTTTTGAGCTGTGTGTATTCAGATGTGTGTGTCTTTTTACTGCCCAGGATCTAAGTGACACAACTGATGCAACTTTATTAAACATTGCATCAGTGCGCACACACACACACACATGCCGTCACATACAGTTTCACACTGTGTCGTTATTTGGCAGAAGTATCTTCATCCTTCCCTGATTCTGTTTTCAGTTGGTCTCTGTTCTGACTTTAGAAAACACCATGCGTTGACTGCACTAGTTTTGTCAGGCCTGCCGCGTATATTCCAAGTATTACTTAGAAATGTGCAGCAGCATTCCATGAGCTGGAGAAGCTGCCTTCCGTCTGTCAATTTCTCTGTCATTGCTATATGTGTTGTATGAATTCAAACTGTGTTCAACCATGACAGCAAACTCAGTATCCATTCCCAACATGTCAGCGTGGTGCTGATGCAACACACCGGTTAGACGCCTTGTGTTCAGAATGTGGCTTCTCTGGGCCATGACAGAGGTTCCTAAGGAAGCTCATTGGCATTGCAAAAGCACTCCTCAGGTGTTATGATGTGTGTCTACCAGCGTGAGAGGGATAGGAGTTGGAGGAATAAACTGCAGCTCTTATTTTTTTCTGCTCATATGCATAGTTTGCGATTTGTTTTCAGCCGTTTGCACGGGTTTTTTTTGTTTGGTTTTTTTTATTGATTTTTTTCGAATATGGATATGATACAAGCTTCCTGATTACTACTATTTGACTTCTTTGCACAACATAATATATTCAAGGAAGCATAAAATAATGATACACGTAAAAAGAAAAAAAAAAAGTCATGTTTGAAAAGGAGTGAGAAGAAGCATATTAGCTCTCACCCCTTTGTCTAAACCAACAATATGTACATATATACATACATACATACATACATATACACCCATATACGTACACATCTATCCATATATATATATATATATATATATATATATATATATATATATATATGCACATACATATACAGGGTGGAGAAGCAAAATTTACAATGAACATTTAGTTGTTTTTTCTCAGCAGGCACTACATCAATTGTTTTGTAACCAAACATATATTAATGTCATAATCATACCTAACACTATTATCCATACCTTTTCACAAACTATTGCCCATATGAGTAATCAGGAAAGCAAACGTCAAAGAGTGTGTGATTTGCTGAATGCACTCATCACACCAAAGGAGATTTCAAAAATAGTTGGAGTGTCCATAAAGACTGTTTAGAATGGAAAGAAGAGAATGACTATGAGCAAAACTATTGTGACAAAGTCTGGAAGTGGAGGAAGCAACAAAAAACGTACCAAAGCTTTTATTAAAGCTCTCAAATCCAAAATCCTAAAGGATCCAATCAAATCCATGAGAAAAATGGCAATTGAACTTGAGGTAGACAACAAGACCGTTAGAAATGCAGTAAAATATGATTTGAAGATTTAAATTCTCATGACTTTCAATAAACTAATTGGTCATACACTGTCTTTCAATCCCTGCCTCAAAATATTGTAAATTTTGCTTCCCCACCCTGTATACACACACATACATACACATATACCAGTGGCAATTTCTCATAGACTGCAAGGGAAGCCCGGCTTCCCCTAAAATTACCAAAATTAAATGTTCAAATATGTTCGGTTGTGTTGACATTTCATTGACTACAAATGTGTTAGAACACGTTCATCTCACAGACGAGTTCGTTCAGAATCAGCTTTGGACTCCATGTTGTTCACTTCTCATACATTCCCGTTACGCTGTTTTCTCATTCGATCTCTGCTCAGTGCATTTGCCCGTAGACGCTCAGCGTCCATGCACTTCAATGGGACTGAGTGGAACAGTTTTTTTCATTGCCTCAAAACTGGACGGTAATTGGATAAAGGCCACGATGTTGTCCCGCCCCCGGACGCTTGGTGTCTCTGGGGGTGAATGGAGCTGTGGGCGGAGCTCGGCCGGGCTGGACACCGGGCTTCCATGTGCTGATTGGAGGATCAGTCGAAAGGCTGAATCCCGTTTGATTGACAGCTGTTTTCAGATCTACTCCTTCACTGACACAGTTCAGTTTAATACCGTCGCACATTCTGCTGGGAAATCCAGAGAGAAACCACTACGAATTTACTTGTTTATTTCTTGCACTGTAAATAAAACACACTCATTGTACTTCCTTGTTTCAATTTAACATAATTTCAACGTTTTCTTGTTTAGTTGGTACGATAAGATTACTGACCATTTTCTTAAAAAGGAACAGAGGGACGAATTTATGTTTAAATAACTTGACTTTTTTTTTTTTTTATGTAAGCCGATAATGAGCTTCCCCTGTCTGAAAGACGAGCAGCCGCCACTGGTTCATGTGCATAGTTTGCGGTTTGTTTTCAGCCGTTTGCACGTTGATGTAGGTTTTATAGCCCACAGCATGTGCTTGTGAGTCTTACGGCTATTTCCATTACACCTTTAATGTCTCTGCATGGACTCTCCTTTCCCTCTCAAAGCAGAGAAAAGGTCACGATACACCATATGTAGCATGCATAGTATATGTGTGGGTGGCTTAGTTTGATGACCACACTCATCTTTTCAGCATCCTGCAGGCAGCGAGCGCCTGGGACTCATTCAATAACAGAAAATAAACCGCTTCGTCTCTAAGAGTCGGAATTAATGCGCGCCTGATTGTTAAGGATGTTGCCATTTATTATGAGCCTTATGTTGTGGTGGCAGTCACAGCTTTTTAAGCTGTAGCACAAAATATAAACAGACCAGAGAAATGCATATCGCTGGCTGCCACCTAGTTATCTATTCATCTATGCACATATTTCTGTCTGACAAATGTTCTCCGTTGTCATTTGGCAGACATTTAGTCACATCGACGTACACCTGGGCACTTGCACACCTGCTCATGCATATAATGTTCTGCTTGTATATATAAGGATTGTTGTAAATGAAGTTGTTTCCCATAAAATTAAAGTGCCTGCCTATATGATGGTTCAAACAATCAAGAATATGCATATATAAATAAATATATGCCTTTAGAGTTGCCTTTCAACAGTAATTAGCATTATTGCAGAGGTGTTTATACTATTAATGCTTTGCTTTGTTTTTTTTTTTTTTTATCTTTTTCTTTCTCTAATACAGTGGTTCCCAACCTTTTTTGGCCCATTTTAACATCACAAATTTCTGGCGACCCCAGACATTCAAAACTGAGCCTTTTTTTTTTTTTTTGTTAAAATTAATTTGTTTTTGATCATGTAATATTTTGCTATATGATGTTGCAAATAAATGTTAATTTTAGACAACATTTAGGCCACAGGTGTCAAACTTGCAGCCCAGGGGCCAAATCCGGCCCACCAAAGGGTTCAATCTGGCCCCTGAGATGAATTTGTGAAATGAAAAAATTACTGAAGATATTAACAATCAAGGACGTGAAAATCATTTTAGGTCATTTCAGTCTAAAGTGGATCAGACCAGTAAAATAGTATCATAATAACCTATGAATAATGAAAACTGTAAATTTGTCTTCTTGTTTTAGTGTAAAAAAAGTAAAATTACACAAAAATGTTCACATTTAACCCTTTCATGCATGAATTATGAGAACCTTAATCAAGATTTTTTTTTTTTCCTGAGTGTTTTTATTCTTCTTTTGACATGAAAAAAATAAAAATAAAAATACAACTGAACATTTTTTTATGAACCTATTTTTCATGCACTTCCAAAAATGTCCACTCACCTGGAGACCATACGTTTAATTTTGGAAGCAAAGAAACATGTATTTACTGATATATTGTGTGAAAACTATGAAATAAAAACATTTTTAATGCTGCTAATCTGTTGTTTTCTCACATTTCAACATACTCAAATACTAGTCATTACTCACTTCATGTAGCTATCATGCAAAATAATAATAATAATAATAATAATAATAATAATAATAATAATAATAATAATAATAATAATAATAATAATAAACTTTTAATTGCAGTTTAATAACAATAACAAGCGATTAATTTACACTCAAACATGTTAGTGCAGATTAGGTTTATCTAGAACAGCAAATTTACAGTAATGATATGAATTATAGTGTTTAGGATCATGCATAAGTGTCCACTGTTTTGGCTGATATGGAACTAAAATAACAAAATACATGAATATATAAGAGAACAGCTGTAGAAGAACTGTCCACTGTAGTGACCACTATGCATGAAAGGGTTAAAGACTACTCTTTTACCAAAAATGTAAATATCTGAAATGTCTTAAGAGAAGAATGTGGAATTTTAATAATATTCTCCCTGTTATTTAATGTTTTGTGTATTTGTAGATCCACTCTAAAATGATAAACTAAAGTGTAATATTGTTAACACTGCACTTATTTTACTAAAGAATTTTCCAGTTGTTCATATTTGTTTGTGTTATATTCAAGTACAATACGTAGATGTAAACATGTTCATTATGGAATTTACTTTTTTCACTCAAAAAGTTCTTATTCTATTATTTATATTATTTCACTGGTCCGGCCCACTTTAGATCATATTAGGCTGTATGTGGCCCCTGAACTAAAATGAGTTTGACACCCCTGATTTAGTCTATATAATGTATATTATTATGGACGGAGGCAGAAAATCCAGGTGTAGATTACTGCACAAAGTGAGAATTTGATTTTCCTTGGTCAGGATATGTACAGTCAGTCCAGCTTGTATTTACAAGGCTGACAATTAATACTGAACAAACAAGAACTCAAACTATGAATTATGAAAGAGCTGCAGCATCTGAAACTGACCACAATGAACATTTGACAGATAAACAGAACCACAGTGCTTCAGTTTCAGCTTCACAGTTTGTCATGTCTTTTATGTATTGGGATTGTCTCTGTCAACTCACCATATGTGTTTTATTAGTAAGGTTTGTAATGGCAAAATTACTTATATCCATATATATTCATATATATATTCATATATTTCATATATCATATAGGTTTCTAACTCTATTTCAGATATATTCATGTCACTGTGTATTATAGAGCAGTTTTGACCTCTTTTGTGTTGTGTCCAGAGTAGAAGGCCAAACCAACATTTCTCACAGGGGTCTTATCTCTAAGTTCCTGACACTAACCAAAACACTTTCCACACATCATAATTTTCTCATGGGAGACAGAAGACAATTTATGGACATTATTTCTGTGCAATATAAAAATATGCGCCATAACTACCTCCTGTTTGTGCAATAGCCCCCCCCAGCTGCTACAATGTTTCTGTTCTGTTTACACAAATTATACTGGTTATTCCGTTTTTGCACTATTTTATTTTATTCTGCTGTCTACATTCTGTTTATCTATTTATTCCTTATTGCACTCATTTATTGCACTCATTTATTTTTAGCTTGTTTTTAAAGTTATATAGACCATATTTTAATTCTGTGGATTCCGGAAGCCAAGCAACGGCATTTCGTTGCCAAAATCTCACTGCCGTGTTTTTTTTTTTGTGCAATGACAATAAAGGAAGTCTAAGTCTAAGTCTAAGACTACATTGTGATTTGTATTTTTGGGTGCAGACCGTCTCAGTCTTTTGTCTGAGTGATATCTCTTTCTATGGAGCTCCAAATAAAGTGATTTCTTTGACACTGAACGCTTGAACTGACCCTTCCTTTCAAAGACGAATTAGTAGAGTATTATTTTTCCATAACAGGTTTTTTTGGTAACACTTTATAATAAGTACACACTATGAAGCATTAGTTAAGCATTAACAAATACTGAATTCATCATTTATAAAGCATATTCCTGACATGTATACTCATTAATATATGGTTTATAAGCACAGTTATAATGGTTTTACTCATCATTAATAAGCTCATTAGTTATGGATGAACAAATTCTGAATTCATTATTTCTAAAGAATATATCTGCCATGAACACTCATTAATATATGGTTTATAAGCACAGTTATGATGGTTTTACTCATTAATGAGCTCATCCACAATGTGCTTAATGATTGCATTTTCGTACTTTATAAATTATGGATTCAGCGTTTAAACATTTAGTATTGCATCACTTACAAACCAGTTATGATGTGCATTTATGCTTTCACATACAGCAGGGCCGTGCAGAGAGTTATAAAGGGGCAGGGGCTCAAACTTCCAAAAGGGCACATGAAAACGAATAACCACCAATTACATATGATTTGAAATGTTTAATAAATCATTACACAAAGTATACATTTTTATGTTAGTTTGGCAGACAGCTACAATAACAATATGTAATGACTTACAAAGTTGAATAAAGTGATAAAAATTAGGTTTGAAATTCTTTCTTGTTGTAGCCTCCTTGCAGGCCAGGTGAAGATCACTCTGAAAAGGATGGTGTCACTGGTCTTGAATAATCCCCATCCCAAATGTGGCAAATTCTGGAACTGCAGACATTTACAGGAAGATAATTAATGTGTTTGAATGGTGTGCCTAATGCCCATGAATAGTATGTAATGTTATTCCTTATATTGTGCTTACCTGTAGTACTTTTTTTCACTCGGTTGGTAAGGGATCCGCTACTTTTAGCAGCTTAAAGTAGCTCCTTTCTTTTTTGTTTAATGTGTCTTTGTTTGCGAGGTATCTTCAAACTAAATAACAAAACATTAAAATAATAAGAAATACAACAAATACACCCACATACACACCATGCATGTCAACTTATCTTATTATTCATGACAGATACATACACATACACTTTTCAGACATGTACTAATGGTTAGTGAATATGCTAGTGTGTATTGTATACTAACTCACATATTTATTTTCCTATAAACAGTTATTAATACAGAAATTCATTATTTCAGGTAGTTATAAAGCACTTACTACTCATTAATTAAGTATATGGTGTGAGCTCATCTAAAGTGTGAAATATCTATGACATATAAAGCATTTACAAATGAGATTTTCTGAATCTGATTCTGAATCTATAATTTATAAAGTATGAAAATACAATCATTAACCCTTTCATGCATGGTGGTCACTACAGTGGACAGATATTCTCCAGCTGTTGTCTTGTATATTCATGGGTTTTGTTGTTTTAGTTCCATATCAGCCAACACAGTGGATGCTTATGTACCATCCCATACACTGTAACTGATACCATTACTGTAACTTTGCTGTTCTTGATAAACCTGATCTGCAGTAATATGGTTGAGTATTTTTTTATTTTATTTATTTATTTATTTTTTTTGTATTATCTCCGTGCAGTGAGTAATAGCTAGTGTTAGAGTATGACCCCTAAGGCCTAAAATGAGACAAAACATCAAATTACCTGCATTAAAAATGTTTTTGTTTAATAGTTTTCACACAGTATATCACTTCCCAATATTGTGTTTAAATACATGTTTCTTTGCTTCAAAAAATAAAAACATGGTGTCCGGCTAAGTAGACATTTTTGTAACTATGAAAAATAGCTTTGTTAAAAAAAAAAAAATTTCAATTGTTTTTTTCAGGCCTACAGAGGAATAAAAACACTCAGGAAAAAAATTGTGACTAAAGTTCTCATAATTCATGCATGAAAGGGTTAAGCACATTGTAGATGAGCTTATTAATGATGAGTAAAACATTTATAACTGTGCTTATAAACCATATATTAACCCTTTCATGCATGAATTATGAGAACTTTAATCAAGATTTTTTTTTTTTTTTCCTGAGTGTTTTTATTCCTCTTTAGGCATGAAAAAAACAATGTGATTGATTTTTTTTTTTATTTTTTATTTTTTTTATGAACCTATTTTTCATGGAGTTACAAAAATTGTCCACTCAGCTGGACACCATGCGTTTGATTTTTTGAAGTAAAGAAACAATGCATTTACTGTCATACTGTGTGAAAACTATGAAAAAAAAAATAAATGTTTTAATGCCGCTAATTTGATGTTTTCTCACATTTTAACATACTATAATAGTAGTTATTACTCATTCAAATAATATGCAAAAAACAAAACACAACAAATTAACAAAAAAACAAAACTTGTTAATTACAGTCTAATAACAATCAGCAATTGATTTACACTAAAATAGCTACAGATCAGGTTTCTCAAGAACTGCAAAGTTAATGTAATGGTATGAATGTCAGTGTATTATGGGATGGTGCATAAGCGTCCACTGTGTTGGCTGATATGGAACTAAAACAACAAAATCCATGAATATACAAGAGAACAGCTGGAGAAGAACTGTCCACTGGAGTGGCCACTGTGCATGAAAGGGTTAATGAGTATTTATGTCAGAAATATGCTTCAGAAATGATGATTTCAATATTTGTTAATGCTTAACTAATGCTTCAAAGTGTTACAGTGGTTTTTTTTTTTTTTTTTAATTATTATTTTTATCAATTACCAGAAATTTCAGGCGACCCCCTTTGAGTCCCGACCCCAAGGTTGAAAAACACTTCTCTAATAGGTCTTTAACTCATTCAGATCACCGAACAGACACAAGGACGCTCTAAATTGATTATTTACACGTGTAATTTGTCGTTTTTTTGTTTTTTTTTTCCCTGTTTCACTCTCTATTGATACTGAGTTTGTCGTGGGTGTGAAGCTTGACCTCCCCTCGGTCATCAACCTTGAGCTCAAGGTTAAAAGAGATCGACTTTTAACTTCATTAGTCGCAGAGATAGTCAGTTTGACACGCATTCATGTGCATGCATAGCGTCGAAGCACAAACATACAGCCCCGCATCAGTTTAATCAAATTCACCTTTACTATCGGTAAAGCTGAGAAGTGCACATTGTTTAATTTGCCCTTATCGCAGTTGTATTGTAAACGAGGATCTGGCCCATAGATTAAACGTCATTATTTAATGAGGGAAGAGCAGGATGGATGCAGCATGTAATTAGAGTGACACATACACTGCTCTGATTTATCCATCACCGTGGCCTCTGGGTGGATGTATGTTTACGTGTGCCTGCTGTGAACCGCCTCATTCCGTGTCCGGATGAGGGCGTGACCATGCAAAGACTCAGCACATTAGGGCGTCCTCATCAGTCTTCTTTTACATCTGTGTTTTTTTTTTGTTTTTTTTTTCATAGATAAACACCCTCACACATACACACATGTTCAAATCCCTTAAATCTTAACAGGATCCCTCTTTTCACGGCTCTACATCACATAAGTAGAAATCATGTAAATTAGAGCAGCTGCAATATGTTAATGATCCTCAGGTTTGGTTATAAGACTGTCTTCCATGACTAATGGAGTTAGGCACTATCTATTCATCTCTGTCTCCCCATCTGTGTGTCCCCCCCCCCTCTGTCTTATTTTATTTTATTTTTTTTTATTGAGATAGACAATGTATAAATAAATAAATAAATAAATGCATACATACATACATACATAGATGCAATTTTAATGAATGAATGAATGAATGAAATCTTTATTTCAAACATGTAGACAGTGAAATCAAAACAAAAAAATCAACCAACAAAATATAAGTACTGTTACATAAATGATTGGTAAGCAAACAAACAAAATCTGTTTACCCGTTGGATGTATGTTTGTCCCTTGGTTGTTTATCGTAAAGTGTCTTTGAGTACTGAGAAAAGCGCTATAAAAAAACTGATGTATTATTATTATTATTATTATTATTATTATTATTATTATTATTATTATTATTATTATTATTATTATTATTAAATAATTAATAAAACATAATAATAATAATAATAATAATAATAATAATAATAATAATGAAATTACATTATACATGTTCGAAAAGGAGTCGGAAGAAGTAAAAACTTATTTACTCCTACCCCCAATTTCTATTCCTTCTGATCATTATATAGCAATTATTATTTTTGTATAATAATAATAATAATAATAATAATAATAATAATAATAATAATAATAATAAAACAAATGAAATGAAATTATACATGCTCGAAAAGGGGTAGGAAGAAGTAAAAATGTATGTACTCCTACCCCCAATTTCTATTCCTTCTGATCATTATATAGCAATTATTATTTTGTATAATAATAATAATAATAATAATAATAATAATAATAATAATAATAATAATAATAATAATATCCTTTTACCTATGTACACTAATATGATAATACCCATTTACAACTTGTCCTACCAGATATAAAAAAAAAAAACTAAAAAGAACAAAAACAAAACAAACAAAAACCCTCAAACACAAAAACACATATACATACATAATATAAATACATATAATATTCTATATTGTCCTATATAGTAATAATATATTCATTTTTCCATATTTAAACTAGATATTATCAGCGCCTATGTGGCAAAGCCCCACTATGAAAAACAACTGGACCCCCCCCCCCCCCCCTCCCCCCAGGCCCTTTCCTCTCTGTATTTTGTTAAAAAAAATCATTTGTTTGTATTTGTTTTTAAACTGTTTGATGTTTGGACATTGTTTCAGCTCCACACTCAGTCTGTTTGGAGATCATAGTTATTAAGATAAAATGCGACTGATCAGGTACAAAAATAAAAACAACAATATCTACCTGCAAAACCAGCACATAGACACATACACACATGCACACACACATATGCATCACTCTAATCTACAGTACAAATGCATACTGTATGTAGGACCTAATTCTGTAACTTACAGTAACAACATGAACACAAACCCATTAATAATGAAGAACTACTGACATCTAGTGGCCATTATATTTCACTGCACAGGCAAGGTAAGGAAAGGCAGATTTATTTGTAGAGCACAATTCATACACAAGGCAATTCACAGTGCTTTACAAAAATGAAAAAGAGACAGGATTACAATGAAAACATAATCAATAAAACATAAATAATAATCAGTTAAAACAAAGTAAAAGGTCAGAGTGCAGATAGAACCCTTTCAGTTGTTCTATGCACAGTTGAACAGCTGTTTTCAGCCTGGACTTAAACATTGTCACAGTACAGGTCTGTCTGACGTCATCAGGAAGACTGTTCCAGAGTTTAGCTGCAGAGAACTGAAACGCAGCTTCACCCTGTTTAGTCCTGACTCTGGACACCAGCAGAAGACCAGTCCCTGAGGTTCTCAGGGTCTGAGATGGTTCATATGGGACCAACATGCCACAGATGTACTTTGGTGCTAGACCATGGAGAGACTTATAAACGAGCAGAGCTGTTTTAACCCTTTCATGCATAGTGGTCACTACAGTGGACAGCTGTTCAAAGGTGTTTTCTTATATATTCATGGATTTTGTTGTTTTAGTTCCATATCAGCCAACACAGTGGACACTTATGTATAATCCCCAACACTGCAATTCATACCATTACTGTAACTTTGCTGTTTTAGATAAACCTGATCTGCACTAACATGCTTGAGTATAAAAAAAATCACTATAAATGCTGTAATTAACTGTTTTTGTTTTGTTTTTTGTTTTTTTTGCATATTATCTCTATTATCTTTTTTTTTTTTTTTTTTTTAAGTGATTTCATAGTTTTCACACAGTATATCAGTAAATACAGGTTTCTTTGCCTCTAAAATGAACCCTTTCATGCACAGTGGTCTCTACAGTGGACAGGTATTCTACAGCTGTTCTCTTGTATATTCATGGATTTTGTTATTTTAACACAGTGGACTCTTGTGCATCATCACAAACACTGCAATTCATACCATTACTGTAACTTTGCTGTTTTAGATAAACCTGATCTGCACTAACATGCTTGAGTATAAAAAAATCACTATAAATGCTGTAATTAACTGTTTTTGTTTTGTTTTTTTGAGTTTTTGTTTTTGTTTTTGTTTTTTTTTGCATATTATCTCTATTATCTTTTTTTTTTTTTTTTTTAAAGTGATTTCATAGTTTTCACACAGTATATCAGTAAATACAGGTTTCTTTGCCTCTAAAATGAACCCTTTCATGCACAGTGGTCTCTACAGTGGACAGGTATTCTACAGCTGTTCTCTTGTATATTCATGGGTTTTGTTGTTTTAGTTCCATATCAGCCAACACAGTGAACACTTATGTATAATCCCCAACACTGCAATTCATACCATTACTGTAACTTTGCTGTTTTAGATAAACCTGATCTGCACTAACATGCTTGAGTATAAAAAAAATCACTATAAATGCTGTAATTAACATTTTTTGTTTTGTTTTTTTGAGGGTTTTTTTTGTTTTTTTGTTGTTTTTTTTTGCATATTATCTCTATTATCTTTTTTTTTTTTTTTTTTTTAAAGTGATTTCATAGTTTTCACACAGTATATCAGTAAATACAGGTTTCTTTGCCTCTAAAATGAACCCTTTCATGCACAGTGGTCTCTTCAGTGGACAGGTATTCTACAGCTGTTCTCTTGTATATTCATGGGTTTTGTTATTTTAACACAGTGGACTCTTGTGCATCATCACAAACACTGCAATTCATACCATTACTGTAACTTTGCTGTTTTAGATAAACCTGATCTGCACTAACATGCTTGAGTATTAAAAAATCACTATAAATGCTGTAATTAACATTTTTTGTTTTGTTTTTTTGAGTTTTTTTTTTTTTTTTTTGCATATTATCTCTATTATCTTTTTTTTTTTTTTTTTTTAAAGTGATTTCATAGTTTTCACACAGTATATCAGTAAATACAGGTTTCTTTGCCTCTAAAATGAACCCTTTCATGCACAGTGGTCTCTACAGTGGACAGGTATTCTACAGCTGTTCTCTTGTATATTCATGTATTTTGTTGTTTTAGTTCCATATCAGCCAACACAGTGGACACTTATGTATAATCCCCAACACTGCAATTCATACCATTACTGTAACTTTGCTGTTTTAGATAAACCTGATCTGCACTAACATGCTTGAGTATTAAAAAATCACTATAAATGCTGTAATTAACATTTTTTGTTTTGTTTTTTTGAGTTTTTTTTTTTTTTTTTGCATATTATCTCTATTATCTTTTTTTTTTTTTTTTTAAAGTGATTTCATAGTTTTCACACAGTATATCAGTAAATACAGGTTTCTTTGCCTCTAAAATGAACCCTTTCATGCACAGTGGTCTCTACAGTGGACAGGTATTCTCCAGCTGTTCTCTTGTATATTCATGGGTTTTGTTATTTTAACACAGTGGACTCTTGTGCATCATCACAAACACTGCAATTCATACCATTACTGTAACTTTGCTGTTTTAGATAAACCTGATCTGCACTAACATGCTTGAGTATAAAAAAATCACTATAAATGCTGTAATTAACTGTTTTTGTTTTGTTTTGTTTTTTTTTTTTTTTTGCATATTATCTCTATTATCTTTTTTTTTTTTTTTTTTAAAGTAATTTCATAGTTTTCACACAGTATATCAGTAAATACAGGTTTCTTTGCCTCTAAAATGAACCCTTTCATGCACAGTGGTCTCTACAGTGGACAGGTATTCTACAGCTGTTCTCTTGTATATTCATGGGTTTTGTTATTTTAACACAGTGGACTCTTGTGCATCATCACAAACACTGCAATTCATACCATTACTGTAACTTTGCTGTTTTAGATAAACCTGATCTGCACTAACATGCTTGAGTATAAAAAAAATCACTATAAATGCTGTAATTAACTGTTTTTGTTTTGTTTTGTTTTTTTTTGCATATTATCTCTATTATCTTTTTTTTTTTTTTAAAAAGTGATTTCATAGTTTTCACACAGTATATCAGTAAATACAGGTTTCTTTGCCTCTAAAATGAACCCTTTCATGCACAGTGGTCTCTACAGTGGACAGGTATTCTACAGCTGTTCTCTTGTATATTCATGGGTTTTGTTGTTTTAGTTCCATATCAGCCAACACAGTGAACACTTATGTATAATCCCCAACACTGCAATTCATACCATTACTGTAACTTTGCTGTTTTAGATAAACCTGATCTGCACTAACATGCTTGAGTATAAAAAAATCACTATAAATGCTGTAATTAACTGTTTTTGTTTTGTTTTGTTTTGTTTTTTTTTGCATATTATCTCTATTATCTTTTTTTTTTTTTTTTTTAAAGTGATTTCATAGTTTTCACACAGTATATCAGTAAATACAGGTTTCTTTGCCTCTAAAATGAACCCTTTCATGCACAGTGGTCTCTACAGTGGACAGGTATTCTACAGCTGTTCTCTTGTATATTCATGGGTTTTGTTATTTTAACACAGTGGACTCTTGTGCATCATCACAAACACTGCAATTCATACCATTACTGTAACTTTGCTGTTTTAGATAAACCTGATCTGCACTAACATGCTTGAGTATAAAAAAAATCACTATAAATGCTGTAATTAACTGTTTTTGTTTTGTTTTTTTGAGGTGTTTTTTTTTTTTTTTTTTTTTTGCATATTATCTCTATTATCTTTTTTCAAAAAAGTGATTTCAAAGTTTTCACACAGTATATCAGTAAATACAGGTTTCTTTGCCTCTAAAATGAACCCTTTCATGCACAGTGGTCTCTACAGTGGACAGGTATTCTACAGCTGTTCTCTTGTATATACATGGGTTTTGTTGTTTTAGTTCCATATCAGCCAACACAGTGAACACTTATGTATAATCCCCAACACTGCAATTCATACCATTACTGTAACTTTGCTATTTTAGATAAACCTGATCTGCACTAACATGCTTGAGTATAAAAAAAATCACTATAAATGCTGTAATTAACTGTTTTTGTTTTGTTTTTTTGAGTTTTTGTTTTTGTTTTTTTTTTGCATATTATCTCTATTATCTTTTTTTTTTTTTTTTTAAAGTGATTTCATAGTTTTCACACAGTATATCAGTAAATACAGGTTTCTTTGCCTCTAAAATGAACCCTTTCATGCACAGTGGTCTCTACAGTGGACAGGTATTCTACAGCTGTTCTCTTGTATATTCATGGGTTTTGTTATTTTAACACACTGGACTCTTGTGCATCATCACAAACACTGCAATTCATACAATTACTGTAACTTTGCTGTTTTAGATAAACCTGATCTGCACTAACATGCTTGAGTATTAAAAAATCACTATAAATGCTGTAATTAACATTTTTTGTTTTGTTTTTTTGAGTTGTTTTTTTTTTTTTTTTTTTTTTTTGCATATTATCTCTATTATCTTTTTTTTTTTTTTTTTTTTAAAGTGATTTCATAGTTTTCACACAGTATATCAGTAAATACAGGTTTCTTTGCCTCTAAAATGAACCCTTTCATGCACAGTGGTCTCTACAGTGGACAGGTATTCTACAGCTGTTCTCTTGTATATTCATGGGTTTTGTTGTTTTAGTTCCATATCAGCCAACACAGTGAACACTTATGTATAATCCCCAACACTGCAATTCATACCATTACTGTAACTTTGCTGTTTTAGATAACCTGATCTGCACTAACATGCTTGAGTATAAAAAAAAATCACTATAAATGCTGTAATTAACATTTTTTGTTTTGTTTTTTTGAGGTTTTTTTTTGTTTTTTTGTTGTTTTTTTTTTGCATATTATCTCTATTTTTTTTTTTTTTTTTTAAGTGATTTCATAGTTTTCACACAGTATATCAGTAAATACAGGTTTCTTTGCCTCTAAAATGAACCCTTTCATGCACAGTGGTCTCTACAGTGGACAGGTATTCTACAGCTGTTCTCTTGTATATTCATGGGTTTTTTTATTTTAGTTCCATATCAGCCAACACAGTGAACACTTATGTATAATCCCCAACACTGCAATTCATACCATTACTGTAACTTTGCTGTTTTAGATAAACCTGATCTGCACTAACATGCTTGAGTATAAAAAAAATCACTATAAATGCTGTAATTAACATTTTTTGTTTTGTTTTTTTGAGGGTTTTTTTTGTTTTTTTGTTGTTTTTTTTTTTGCATATTATCTCTATTTTTTTTTTTTTTTTTTTAAGTGATTTCATAGTTTTCACACAGTATATCAGTAAATACAGGTTTCTTTGCCTCTAAAATGAACCCTTTCATGCACAGTGGTCTCTACAGTGGACAGGTATTCTACAGCTGTTCTCTTGTATATTCATGGGTTTTGTTATTTTAACACAGTGGACTCTTGTGCATCATCACAAACACTGCAATTCATACCATTACTGTAACTTTGCTGTTTTAGATAAACCTGATCTGCACTAACATGCTTGAGTATAAAAAAATCACTATAAATGCTGTAATTAACATTTTTTGTTTTGTTTTTTTGAGTTGTTTTTGTTTTTGTTTTTTGTTTTTTTTTTTTTTTTTTTTTGCATATTATCTCTATTATCTTTTTTTTTTTTTTTTTTTTAAAGTGATTTCATAGTTTTCACACAGTATATCAGTAAATACAGGTTTCTTTGCCTCTAAAATGAACCCTTTCATGCACAGTGGTCTCTACAGTGGACAGGTATTCTACAGCTGTTCTCTTGTATATTCATGGGTTTTGTTATTTTAACACACTGGACTCTTGTGCATCATCACAAACACTGCAATTCATACCATTACTGTAACTTTGCTGTTTTAGATAAACCTGATCTGCACTAACATGCTTGAGTATTAAAAAATCACTATAAATGCTGTAATTAACATTTTTTGTTTTGTTTTTTTGAGTTGTTTTTTTTTTTTTTTTTTTTGCATATTATCTCTATTATCTTTTTTTTTTTTTTTTTTTAAAGTGATTTCATAGTTTTCACACAGTATATCAGTAAATACAGGTTTCTTTGCCTCTAAAATGAACCCTTTCATGCACAGTGGTCTCTTCAGTGGACAGGTATTCTCCAGCTGTTCTCTTGTATATTCATGGGTTTTGTTATTTTAACACAGTGGACACTTGTGCATCATCACAAACACTGCAATCCATACCAGTACTGTAACTTTGCTGTTCTTGATAAACCTGTGTAATATGTTTTAGTGTAAATCAATTGCTAGTTGTTATTAGACTGTAATTAACAGTTTTGTTAAATAAAAAGATTTTTAGAAAATATTCTCCATGAAGTGGAGCAATAACTAGCATTAGAGTATGTTAAAATGTGAGAAAACATCAGATTAGCTGCATTAAAAAGGTTTTTATTTCATAGTTTTCACACATATCACTTTCTGGTGATGGGTTTTAAATACATGTTTCTTTGCTTCAGAAATTAAACGCATGGTTTCCAAATGAGTGGACATTTTTGTAACTCCATGACAAATAGGTTTATTCAAAAAATTAAATTGCGTTTTTTTCTTATGCCTAAAGAGGAATGAAATCACTCAAGAAAAAAAAATATTGACTAAGATTCTCATAATTCGTGCATGAATGAGCTGAGTGGACATTTTTGTAACTCCATGAAAAAAAGGTTCATAAAAAAATCAATCACATTTTTTTTTTTTTCATGCCTAAAGAGGAATAAATACATTCTGGAAAAAAAAAAATCTTGATAAAGGTTCTCATAATTCATGCATGAAAAGGTTAAAGTCTATTCTCTGAGCCACAGGTAGCCAGTGCACAGATCTGATCACAGGACTAATATGGTCATACTTCCTGGTTCTAGTCAGGACTGGAGCAGCAGCGTTCTGGATGGACTGCAGCTGTCTGACAGCTGGTTTAGAGAGTCCAGTGAGAAGGCAGTTACAGTAGTCTAACCTGCTACAGATAAATGCGTGGATAAGTCTGTCTAAGTCTGGTTTAGACAGGAAACCTTTGATTCTGGCAATGTTTTTGAGATGGTAAAAGGCTGATGATGTAACTGATTTAATGTGGCTGTTAAAGTGACAGTAACGTTATAACTTATTACGTTATTGCCTCAGTTATTACATTTGCAAAGATTTGTTTTTAACCAGGCCAACAACATAATAACCAGCCAATAAGTTATTTAATTTAATGTAATGTAATTTAATTTATTTGCACAAAATAAAAACAGCAATAGAAAAAAAACAACAACATTCAAACAAGTAACAAAATTGTGCAGGAGAGGTTAGAAGCCAAAAAGAAGGCTTATATGAATACCTCCCCTGAAATGAACAATGCACAAAAACAAACAAAAAAAAAGGTTATATAAAAAAAAAAGTTATAACGTTATTGACCAAAAGTTATTACATTATCAGTTCAGGAATTTTATTACGTAATTGGCCAGATATTACATTTTAAAATTGGCAAATTTATTACATTATCGGCATTATTATATTATTAGCTTCTACACTTCCAAACACAGTTATTTGCTATTCGGAGCATTTTACAACATACAAATGGTTTTCATCCACTATATGTATCTTATTTCAACACATTTAACCTCATTTACTTCATTAATCCGTAAAGACCCAGTGCTACTTTTGTGGCAGTTCCCAAATATTTTTTTCCTTTATATTATTACATTTTAAAAATTGCAAAATTATTACGCTATGGGTTGTTATTACGTTATTGGCTTCTACAGAGCTGAAGGTGTCATGGAATTTTAACTTCTTTATCTGATTCCCTTCTTTGTTCCCATCTCCTTTCCTGAATACCCTTCCCCATCGCATGTTAATTTTTTCTGAATATCCCCCACTGCATGCTAATTTTTCCATATCCTTACCCGAATCCCCCTACTGTGTGTGTAAATTTTCGTGCAAGGTAACAAAAGGTGACTGATTGTTAAAACCTTGAGTTCATCATCCAATCAAAAGGCTCTTTGAGGAGACTGGAGGTGTCACGTGCAAATGCGATTCACCCTGTAAAAGGTGGATCTTGTGAGAAGCTCTTTGTCTTTTCTTCACAAACGCCGCTCATGTGCAGAACTGACCTTTCATTGCAAAGAAATAAAATCTCGTCGGCCGGCAGATGTCTCTATTTCATTATTCACCAGCAGCAGAGCAAAATTTCCGTTGGAAGTCGGTTACGTAGACCACTGGAGACGGTCGCATTCGAAAGTGCGGACTTGAAACACCCTCCCACTTTTTATTTGGTGTTGATAGAGCAAACAAATGTGAGTAAAAGTAAGAAAATGAGGTGGTGGTGGTGGTGGTGGTGGGGCGTTATATTTCTTACCATATTTTAATCATTTTTTTGTTTGTTTTCCAAATGAAATAAAACTGTCCAAATCTGTGAATTTTAATCCACAGACTGTATTAGCATTACAGGTAAGGGTGAGACCAGGGGGGTTTGATAAATGCTTATGTAAAGATCTGCTTTTATGTGAAATATTTGAGTATAGTTTTAATTTATTACAATTTTGATTTTATATATGGGGTGGGGAAGCAAAATTTACAATATTTTGAGGCAGGGATTGAAAGACAGTGTATGACCAATTAGTTTATTGAAAGTCATGAGAATTTATTTGCCACAAGAAAATGTACATAATAGAAAAAGTTTTTATTCTATGTGTCCTCCTTCTTTCTCAATAACTGCCTTCACACGCTTCCTGAAACTTGCGCAAGTGTTCCTCAAATATTCGGGTGACAACTTCTCCCATTCTTCTTTAATAGTATCTTTAAGAAAGTCGACATTGCTGTGTGATGTTCTATTGGTAGCATGTTCTAAAACGCCCCAAACAGCAGAATCCAGAGGGTTTAGATCTGGGCTAGAAGGCGGCCATAAACATGATTCCCAAAAATTGCTAAAGTTGGATTTGTTGCTGTTGTCAACAAGTGTTTTGGTGTTCTTGTGTAAGATTTTAACTTCAAACCCTATTTTACTGCATTTCTAACGGTCTTGTTGTCTACCTCAAGTTCAATTGCCATTTTTCTCATGGATTTGGTTGGATCCCTTAGGATTTTGGATTTGAGAGCTTTAATAAAAGCTTTGGTACGTTTTTTGTTGCTTCCTCCACTTCCAGACTTTCTCGTAATAGTTTTGCTCATAGTCATTCTCTTCTTTCCATTATAAACAGTCTTTATGGACACTCCAACTATTTTTGAAATCTCCTTTGGTGTGACGAGTGCATTCAGCAAATCACACACTCTTTGACGTTTGCTTTCCTGATTACTCATATGGGCAAAAGTTTCTGAAAAGGTATGGATAATAGTGTTAGGTATGATTATGACATCAATATATGTTTGGTTTCAAAACAATTGACGTAGTGCCTGCTGAGAAAAAACAACTAAATGTTCATTGTAAATTTTGCTTCCCCACCCTGTACTTAATATTTGGAACCAATATTCACTTTTAGAGTCTGTGAAAAGGTTCGTTAAGCATCTTCGTGTTATTTATGCAATAAATTATATACATTTTTCAAATCGGATTTTATATTTCTTGTGTGTTTTTGGTCCTTTTGTGTTGATATATTAGGTTAAAGTGAAAAAATAATAGACAGATGAGATAGATGAAGTTGTGCTGAAAAAAAAAAAAAAAGATCCCCAACATGGGTATAGTAAACATTTCTTTATATAGTATATAAAGGCAAAATCCAAAGTAATCAAAAGTACTCAAAATAGGCTCAGACCCCTAAGGGTTAATGGTAGAAGGATGATGCGGCTGGAGCTGTCAGGCAGGAGGTCTAGAGGAAGACCCAAGACCTGATGTATGGATGGAGTGAAAGAGGACATGAAGGGAGTCGGAGTGAGAGAAGAGGAAGCAGAGGAAGGGTTAAACGGAGGACGATGATTCTCTGCGGCGACCCCTGAAGGGAACGGCCGAAAGGAAAAGAAGAATTAATCGAATCTAAAAGCAGTACTTAGAAATATATATAAAGTAAAAGCCAATAAATCAAGTTAATAAAATATATATATATATCCAATTCATTTCAATTCAATTCACTTTATTTGTCCCCAAGAGGCAGAGCAGGAAAGTAGCTTTAAGAGGCAACACTTAAAAAAACCACACAGTCCAGGGTTGACTATATTTGTCTCATCTGTCCAAGAATACTCATTCAGGAAAATGTTTCTGCCATGATGTTTCCATGGCATCCTTGGTGAACAGCCTTTTTAACCCTTTCATGCACACTGGTCACTCCAGTGGGCAGCTATTCTACAGCTGTTCTCTTCTATATTCATAGATTTTGTTGTTTTCGTTGGTTTTTTTTTGGTTTTTTTTTCCATGCATATCTTTATTAAAGTTTTAAGACACTAAATATCTTTTCTGACATGAATTGGTAACAGTATGTAGTTCTCTCCTGAGCATAAACCCCCAGAATTACAAGCCCTCCCCATAGTTTTCACACAGTTTATCAGTAAATACATGTTTCTGTGCGTCAAGAATTAAACGTGTGGTGTCCAGCTGAGTGGACATTTTTGCAACTTCATGAAAAATAGGTTCATAAGAATTTTTTTTTTTTTTTTCATGATTATTTTTTTAATATATTTTTTTATTTTTTAATTATTTTATTTTATTTTTATATTAAGGAATCCTGTTCATTTCAAATACTGATCTCACTGACAGTAGTAATCCAGCCAGAATATTTGCATTTGAAAAGCTCAGTGTCAGCCCTGAAATGATGTTTATGTTGACATTGTGTGTTTTGGTCTGATGCCCCGCCCATCACCTGTCTGCTAATCACAGTCAGAAGCCTTTCAGCATCCAGGTTGCCAGTTCCCAGTGGGCTGCAGCTGGAACATTTCTGATCACAAATGTCTGACGTTATTAAACCTAAAAGGCCTCTTATTATTCCCAAATACATCGTGACAAAGTGAGAAATAAAACAAGGAGATGTATAGGAGATGATTTAGAAACATGGAGACGGCTGAAAGAGGAGAAGGATTTGAAGACCGACGCTGGCCCTGCCTTAGTCTGACCACCGGTAAGAGCCACTCAGAGCCGGGGTCGCGGCCTCTTCACCCGGTCCCTTCTCCCAGGGCCGGGCTGCAGTCTCTTCTCCTGGCCCCAGTGAAGAGACTGCCGGTCTGGGACTGGTGAACAGACCAGGTGCTGCTGTAGGACTTGTCTCTTGCCATGGTAGCTCCTTGTAGTTCAGTGTTTTCTGTGGAAGTGACCTGTTCATTTAGTGGTGTGTAATCCGAGCGGGGGGTTCGGTCCGTGGTTCGGTGGTGGTGGTGGTGGTGGGGGGGGGTCGGTAGTCCGGTGTCCGTGGTTCGGTGTGTGTGGGGGGGTTCGGTTGGTAGTTCGGCGTCTGTGGTTCGGTGTGTGTGTGGGGCGGATCGGTAGTCCGGAAGGGGGGGGGGGGGGTCGGTAGTCCGGTGTCTGTGGTTCGGCGGGGGGGTCGGTAGTTCGGC
This sequence comes from Sphaeramia orbicularis, assembly GCF_902148855.1. Classification (NCBI taxonomy): domain Eukaryota; kingdom Metazoa; phylum Chordata; class Actinopteri; order Kurtiformes; family Apogonidae; genus Sphaeramia; species Sphaeramia orbicularis. Next base: position 11,643,584 of record NC_043969.1, on the reverse strand, counting down.
GTCCGTGGTTCGGTGGTGGTGGTGGGGGGGGTTAGAGCGATCGTGCGGTTTGTAGTAAAAGTGAAACCTAATGCTCATTTCCCTTTTCTCTATCTCCTGAATCGTCGCAAACTTTCATTTGAGTGTGCAGGACGTTTGTCCTGGTCTTTTATATATTAGACTGATGTAGAATAAGTCTGGTGATGATTTTTTTGTATGAAATTTATGGTGTGGTGGCAAGGATTAGAGGAAACACTAGTAGTGGATGCTCATGCGGGATCTGGCAACCCCTAGCCTGGGGGGAGGAGGAGAGGATACCACGTTCTACAGTATTTTGAATGTGATTGCAGTACCAGTTTTGGCCACAATCCTACATACTGCAGCTTTAAATCTAAGGGTGACCGGGCCTTTTCCATCAGGGCCCCTCGACTTTGGAACGGCCTGCCCGAGGAAATAAGGCTTGCGGAATCAGTGGCATCTTTTAAGTCACTTCTTAAAACACACTTAAAACAAACTGAAATCCTATCTGTCCTAGGGTTAGGGTTAGGGTTAGGGGGGGGTTGGGGGGGGGGGGTTGGGGGGGGGGGGGGGTTTGGGGGGTTAGGGTTAATCTTCAGATCCTAATTTCTTGTAGGATTTCAGTTTGTCCTAGGACAAATTAAAATTCCTATCTGTCCTAGTAGGATTACGAATCCTACTGGATTTCAATCTCTACTGTGACATATACATACATATACACATAAACATACATACATACACCCATATACATACACATCTATCTAGCTATACATATATACATACATACACATATACATACATACATGTACACATGCATACATATATACATCCACATATATCGATGGCCAGAATACAAAACCTCCTATCTGAAAAAATCACTTTTTTCAGGAAACAAAAAAAAACGTTTAGTTTTATTATAGTATGGTCTTTGTCAAAGATATCCAAGCATATTCTACTGTTCTCAGACTCTCTTTCTATATTATGTGTTAACAACCTCATCCTTGTTTTCACCATTTAATGTGAAAACTCAAAATCTAAAAATTTGCAGATAGGAGGTTTTGTTTTTTAGCCATCAATATATATGTATATATGTATACATACACATACTCATACATACACATACATAATACTGTAACTAGTCGTGTGACATCCTTGGAGTCTCACACCAAAATGCCGTTATCTCTGAGTTTCCTGAACAACTCAACAGCCACGTGGGCCAGTGCTGTGTGTATTTGTTTGCTATTATTTGTATAAGTAGACTCTGTACTTTCCACTTTCACTTTTTATTTGGACATTTCCAGTGGCATCGCTGGGGACTATCGGCAACAGAGTTTTAAATGTGTTAATAACTGCGTTAGGATATGAAAGAATTTTGATGACTGCCTAGGAGAAATATTCTAACACATTTTACAACACTTTATCCCCAGGTCACATTTGTGCCCAACCATAAAACACTTTTTTTTTTTTTTCCGTCTATGAATAAATTTGAATAAATAGCAACACATTGGCACAGCGGTTCAGCGGTTTGCATTGTCACCTTAGAACAGGGTTAGAACATGGGTGCTTTTTCTTCAGCCTCCTCCAAAAGTCCAAACACACAGACCCAAACTACGCACAGTATGAAGCCGTTCAGAAAATTAATGAATGAGGCCTTTGGTATTTTTATATCTGGGAAAAAAGTCATAAATAAATAGTTTAAGGAGACACAGTTATTGACTTAGTACAGAGCAGGGGTTTTAGTTCAGGGGCCATATTCAGCTAAATTTGATCTGCAGTGGGCTGGACCAGAAAAATAATAACAGAATAACCTATAAATAATGACAACTCCAAATGTTTGTCTTTGTTTTAGTGCAAAAAAAACCCCCATTAAATTATGAAAATACTTACTTTTATAAACTTTCCCAAAAAAAACAACAAAAAAAACAAAACTGAAAAAACTGAAATTTAAATTAAAAAATGTAGAAAATTTAGTGCAATTTTAACAATATTATTCCTCAACTTAACATTTCTACATGTGTGTTATGGATCAGATCTACAAAGACACTAAACACTGAGGAACAGGCGGAAAAATTGTTTAAATTGTGCTGAATTTTCTTTAGACATTTCAGGTTGTTCATATTTGTTCAGGTTATTCACATTTTAGTGTTACAGGATAGTTTGTAAATGTAAATATTTTCATAATGTAATGTTATTTTTTGCACTAAAACAAAGAAAAAAATTAAGTTGTTAATTCTAGATTTTTTTTTTTTTTTTGCTTAATTCAATATTTTTTTTTACTTAATTGAAGATTTTTTTTTTTTGCTTAATTGAAGATTTTTTTTTTTACTTAATTAAAGATAATTTTTTTGGCTTAATTATATATATATATATATATATATATATATTTTTTTTTTTTTTTTTTTTTTTTTTGGCGTACACCAGGTTTCAGTATGAAATCCACGCAAGTCTTTGTACATGAGGCCCCTGGTCTGTGCAGTACTGGGTCAGTGTCTTCACTGCAGTGCCCAGGGGATGGGCTCGCGCACTGTGAACGCGCGGGCTCCGCAAATTTTCCGTGTACATTTGAAGTTTCATAGTCCATACAATTATCATCCTACATCATCTTACATGTGTGACACCATGTACATGTACCTGTATGAGTCCCACCGTCATAAAAGCTGAGCTTTATGCAGACCTGTTCAGTCCAGTACAGCTGACTTCTGGACTTTTATCTCCATCCTTCATTCATCAGACTCCCGTTCGTGCTCCTCAGTTGTCGTTTCTGTTCATAAATGCGTTTTTTCCCTTCCACATGTGCATGTCAGTTCTATCCAAACACATCGTAGACAGTAGACTGTGGTCAGTGACAGGAGAAGCAGCGCCAGTGAAGCGTCAGATTCAGTGGTACACATATCAGATGTGAGACGGCGATAACGGATCGGATGCTGGACGGCCGTAATGGATGATTGACAGGAGGCTCAGTCAGGTTCGGCCAATTATTTTATTCGGACCGACTAAAATGATTGGTCAGACTTTTATCAGAAATATATGAGAATTAAACATTTTTGAGTTTCAATACCTGGTGGATTTCTTTTCCATTTTTGTTTGACACACACTTATTAGGAGCATTTTAAGATGACAAAAGAAAAGTGTAAAAATGCCACATCATACGGTATAGCTTTAATTCAAGATTTTTTTTAACTTAATTGAATATTTTTTTGGGCTTATTTGAAGACTTTTTGCTAAATTTAAGATTTTTTTTGTTTAATTGAAGATTTTTTTTACTTAATTGAAATTTTTTTTTTTTTTGCCTAATTCAAGATTTTTTTTTTTAACTTCATTGAAGATGTTTTTTTGCTCAATTAAAGACTTTTCGCTAAATTTGAGATTTTTTTTTTTTTTTTTGCTTAATTGAAGATTTTTTTTACTTAATTGCAGATTTTTTTTTTTTTTTTGCCTTAATTTAACTTTTTTTTTACTTAATTGAATTATTACTATTATCATTATTATTATTATTATTATTATTATTATTATTATTATTATTATTATTATTATTATTTGGCTTAATTCAAGCAAATTTTTTTTGCTTAATTCAATTCAAGACTGTGGAATTTTTGCACTTGGCAAAAACATCCCAGGGTCCGAACTGGACACTTCGGCGGGCCGCATTTGGCCCCCGGGCCGCATGTTTGCCACCCCTGGAACATCTGACAGATAAACAGAACCACAGTGCTGCAGTTTCAGCTTCAGAGTTTGTCATGTCTTTTATGTATTGTGATTGCCTCTGTCAACTCACCATATATTTTTTTGTAATTTTCTTTTTTTTTTCATCAATTACTAGAAATTTCAGCCGACCCCATTTGAATTCCAGGTGACCTCACGTGGGGTCCCGACCCCAAGGTTGAAAAATTCTGCCTTAAACCTTCCTTTTTATGGTAAAGTCAAATGTTGCAGTTATTACATTATATTTCCCTTTTTTCCTTTTAAAGTAAAAACACAGATTAATAATGTGCTGTTCAAAAGTAGAACAACGACTTCTAACCTTTTTGACTGAACTTTTACCAGGACACAGTGTTTGATCGTTTACGTCTTCATATTTGTCGTTTCTTTTTTTTTTTTTTAAGGCCAGTTTGGATAAAGGATGCAATGACATTATAAAGCTTTTAATAGATGCAAATGACGCAAAAATAATTCATAGATTCAGTTATTTTAAGTATGAGTCTGAAAGAAAAATAGGGGGAAAAAACTATAATGTGGAAATATTTACTGTGTGAGGCAGACGCTCGAGTCTTCAGATCATAGAGTCAAAAGTTTGACTATTTTGAATAATGGAAAAACACATCTCGGTGACCTTGCAGCCTTCATTAAAAAGTAAACAGTACACATTTTAGCAGTAGAGAGGTTCAAAGTGGGAGAAACTGCCTTCTGTACCTCTGGCACACATTTAACAGGTTTAGATGTTTAACTTTGCCATGCCCTTTGTTGGATGTTTAACTTTCTGTATAGAGCACAGGGTTGCATGTAGATGGTGGGACTGGGATCTGTCAGTATTATGGGAAGACAGAACTGGCTTTACCAGTACAGGGTGTATCAAAAAAAAAAAAAAAAAAAAATTACACATTGTCGTGAAAAATTTACGGCCGCAGGTGGGAGACATCTTTGGTCCCTTTGACGCTCTTCCTCAGTGTACTCTGGCATGTTGAATTTACGTCTCTGTACTCCCATCTACGTAGTGGAGCTTCGTCAAGTAAATGCACACAGAGTCAAGTCAAAGTCGGAGATCGAGCAGAATTGGAGCCGCATAAAGTGTTTATTCATGCATAAAATAAACACTGAGTTGACATCTGCAGAAGCAACTGACTTTTCCGCCCCGGGAGACCATTTTTATATTTTCAGAAGTAGGTTGGGTTTAGCTACAAACCATGCCCATTTTTTTTTATCATATTTTCAACATTAATCTAGTCACGTCGGAAACCCCCTTTTTTTAGCTTTTCTCCGATAGGGTATGGTTTTCTTGGTTTCTATCAGGATTGGTCAGAGAACATACATATGCAGTTGATTCCTAGAATTAATTTATCATATATTAATATTAAACTTTTTCCCAGAAAATGTAAATTATTTCCAGGAATGTCCAAAATTTTTCCTCACGTGTATTTGTCTTGTACACCACGTTCGCAGAAACTTTCCATGAGCTCACATGCTCTTTCTGCCCGCCCCATTTTGTAACTTTCCACCATTTCACGTGTTCTTTCGATGGCTTCACGTGTTCGTTCTTTCGAGCGTCTCCCAGGAAAAAAGTCAGCTACTCTGGTACAATCCACACATTACACTAAGAATAACTTCTGGCATGCAAATGAATACAGGTTAAATACTTAATGAACACAGGTTAAATACTTTTGATTAAAATACTGATTTTCTGACACCACAACATTTTGAAAAATTACCCCCAAGTTCCGCATTTGATAATTTTTTTGATTTTTCTTTTCTGGACGTTGGTAGGTAGGGGATTGGTGGATATTTGTCCAAATTTACAGACCCACACTGTAACAAATTTTACCGTTAAATAACAGTAAAATACTGGCAGCTAGAGTTGCCAGCATGCTACTGTTATCCTAAAGTATCTCTACTGTAATCTACAACTACAGTTTCTTACTGTAAAAAGTATTACGGTACTGGGCAGTACATAATGTACCTTTTACAGTAAAATACTGTTAGCCTTTTACAGTAACTACCGTATTCCAAGAAACAATATATTACTGTAAAACATATTTAATGTAATTTTTACGGTATAACACAGCGAAAAGCTAGGATTTTAACATTTCAAGTTACATTTTAAAATACAAAATCATGAACATTGCTAGAAAAAGCTCAAACAAGAGATGACATCATAACATATAAGCGTGTAAACTAACACGCTGTTTAGTTTAACGGTGTCCACTTCGAAGCTAGCAAGTATCCTTTAACTTAACTCTTTCAGTGCCATGGGCCGATTAAATCGGCTTTACAAATACAACCTTTAAAGTGCCACGGGCCGATCAGATCGGCTTTGGAGAACACGCCATATTTGTGTACAAACAAACCATCCACCCCCATTTCTTTCTCACATTTCGATGACGTTCTTTCAAATCTTCTTGCAAATTATGATCAATAATGAATCGGCTGCGTCCGGTGCGTTTTGAATCTAAGTAGCAATCGGTCGGATGTTACCGAGCGGTTTTTGACCAAGGAAGAGCTTGCGTTTCGTTTTCTGCTTGGGAAATTTTATGAATGAATTTATGAATGAAATCATATGCAAATTAGATGGCCATTTTGTAGTAATATCGTTAACACAGCGATCTGTCAAAACAGTCCCATCTGCTAGAAAATGAGTTCTGATGACGATTCAGACTTTGATTATAAAAACAACGCGAAATACTGAAAAACGGCCAGATTCTGTGGCACTTTTAAGGCTTATTAGCCCCTTAACTGTCTGGCACCGAAAGAGTTAAATTAGCTGCATGTTTGCTACATGCGGTTAGCACCCCGAAATATGCAGTATTATCATGCGTGTTATACTGTGCAAGTTGCGTCCGGTGTGACCGTAGTTTATGGAGGCAAGGTAATGTTTAATGAACCCAAAATGCCACAGTTATGTTCACTGTAACAAATTTTACCATCAAATAAAAGTAAAGTACTGGCAGCTAGAGTTGCCAGCGTGCTACTGTTATCCTAAAGTATCTCTACTGTAATCTACAACTACAGTTTCTTACTGTAAAAAGTAATACGGTACTGGGCTGTATATAATGTACCTTTTACAGTAAAATACTGTTAGCCACAGTTGCTGCATTTTACAGTAACTACCGTATTCCAAAAAAATATATATTACTGTGAAACGTATTTAATGTAATATTTACGGTATAAACACAGCGAAAAGCTAGGATTTTAACATTTCAAATTACATTTTAAAATACAAAATCATGAACATTGCTAGAAAAAGCTCAAACAAGAGATGACATTATAACATATAACCGCGTAAATTGACACGCTGTTTAGTTTAACGGTGTCCACTTCGCAGCTAGCAAGTATGCTTCAACTTAAATTAGCTGCATGTTTGCTACATACAGTTAGCACCCCGAAATATGCAGTATTATCACATGTGTTATGGTGTGAACGCAGTCTATGGAGGCAATGTAATGTTTAATGAACCCAAAATGCCACAGTTACGGTCACTGTGACAAATTTTACTGTTAAATAACAGTAAAGTACTGGCAGCTAGAGTTGCCAGCGTGCTACTGTTATCCTAAAGTATCTCTACTGTAATCTACAACTACAGTTTCTTACTGTAAAAAGTATTACGGTACTGGGCTGTATATAATGTACCTTTTACAGTAAAATACTGTTAGCCACAGTTGCTGCATTTTACAGTAACTACTGTATTCTAAGAAACAATATATTAGTGTAAAACGTATTTAATGTAATATTTACAGTATAACACAGCGAAAAGCTAGGATTTTAACATTTCAAATTACATTTTAAAATACAAAATCATGAACATTGCTAGAAAAAGCTCAAACAAGAGATGACATTATAACATATAACCACGTAAATTGACACGCTGTTTAGTTTAACGGTGTCCACTTCGCAGCTAGCAAGTATGCTTCAACTTAAATTAGCTGCATGTTTGCTACATACGACTAACACCCCGAAATATGAAGCAGTATTATCACGCGTGTTATACTGTGCAAGTTGCGTCCGGTGTGAACGCAGTTTATGGAGGCAATGTAATGTTTAATGAACCCAAAATCCCACAGTTACGTTCACTGTGACAAATTTTAATTTTAACATTTGAAGTTACATTTTAAAATACAAAATCATGAACATTGCTAGAAAAAGCTCAAACAAGAGATGACATTATTATATATAACCATGTAAATTGACACACTGTTGAGCCGCATTATGTAATAAATTCCCATTATGTAATAAAAGTTCAAAATGTAATAAGAATGTCACGTCATCTTGTAATAAAGCCGCATTATGTAGTAAGCTGACGCATTTTGTAATAGACTACGTCAATGCATTATATAGTAATTTTTTGACATTGTTAAAGACACTTTCCCGAGTTTTTTTTTTTTTTTTTTCTTTTTAACTTCATTGACCTTAATTTTCCACATAATAAAACATTTTGAAAAATTTCCAAAAGGTAATAAAGTCTTATCACCTCCAATAACAAACTATGGTTCAAATTTTACATTTCAGTGTATTTCTATGAGTGAACTATCTAAAGGGTTAAGAGGAGACCCTGAATGCAACGTGCAGAGAAATGTATTTTTTTATATATAGTAGAAAAACAATAACACTGTGATGTTATAACCTATATAAGCTTATGACTCTTCTGCCTGAGGTGAGGTCTTCTCTTTATCTCGTCTATAACTGATGATCATCTGGTGCCAAATATGCGGCCCGGGGGCCAAATCCGGCCCGCCAAAGGGTCCAGTCTGGACCTTGAGATGAATTTGTGAAATGCAAAAATAAGATATTAGCAATCCTTTAAGTTCAGGTTCCAAAATTCAGACCAATTCAATCTCAAGTGGGCAGGATTCAGTAAAATACAATCCTAATAACATATAAATAATGACAACTCCAAATGTTTCTGTTTGTAAATGTACATATTTTCATGTTTTTCCACCAAAAAAAAGTATAATTTTGCAAAAAATGTACAAATATGAACAACTTGAAATGTCTTAAGAGATGTACAATTTTAACAAGATGTTTAGTGTATTTGTAGATCCACTGTGATCTGTCAGTTATAATGTACATGTGTAAATGATAACCTGAGGCAGAATATTGTTAAAATTACACTTATTTTTTCAGTTTGTTCATGTTATTCATATCTTTTGAAAGGATAGTTTGTAGATGTAAACCTTTTCATAATGTACATTTACGCTTTTTGCTCTAAAACACAGAGAAAAGTTTGGAGTTGACGTTATTTATAAATTATTATGTTATTATTTTACTGGTTCGGCCCACTGCAGATCAGATTTTGTCAAATTTGGCCCCTGAACTAAAATGAGTTTGACACCCCTGATCTAGTTTCAGTCTTTTCCTTTATGATCGTACCTCTGCAGATACGGCTCATATTTAGTTTGTACAAGACCCTTGTGTAGGTGACCGCTGTGTTGTGAATGGACCTTCTCACCCACTGTATTCCCCAGTGTTTTTTTTTTTTTTTTTTTTTGACCTCACATGCTCCATCTGCCCTTGTTGCAGAAGTTAATTGTTAGTTAAATCAACGGTAGAACCTTTAGTGACAGGGCTGTGGACTTGTGCAGTGTACAGTTACGTTGTGTTCCTGTGACTCTGGATTTAAAGCTATACCGTATGATGTGGCATTTTTACACTTTTCTTTTGTCATCTTAAAATGCTCCTAATAAGTGTGTGTCAAACTAAAATGTAAAAGAAATCCACCAGGTATTGAAACTCAAAAATGTTTAATTCTCATATATTTCTGATAAAAGTCTGACCAATCATTTTAGTCGGTCCGAATAAAATAATTGGCCGAACCTGACTGAGCCTCCTGTCAATCATCCAGTATGGCCGTCCAGCATCCAATCCATTATCGCCGTCTCACATCTGATATGTGTCCCTCTGAATCTGACGCGTCACTGGCGCTGCTCCTCCTGTCACTGACCACAGTCTACTGTCTACGATGTGTTTGGATAGAACTGACATGCACATGTGGAAGGGAAAAAATGCATTTATGAACAGAAACGACAACTGAGGAGCACGAACGGGAGTCTGATTAGTGAAAGATGGAGATAAAAGTCCAGAAGTCAGCTGTACTGGACTGAACAGGTCTGCATAAAGCTCAGCTTTTCTGACGGTGGGACTCATACAGGTACATGTACATGGTGTCACACATGTAAGATGATGTAGGATGATAATTGTATGGACTATGAAACTTCAAATGTCCACGGAAAATTCGCGGAGGCCGCACGTTCACAGTGTGCGCGCCCATCCCCTGGGCACTGCAGAGAAGACACTGACCCAGTACTGCACAGACCAGGGGCCTCATGTACAAAGACTTGCGTGGATTTCATACTGAAACCTGGTGTACGCCAAAATCCAGAAAAGTCCGAACGCACAAAAAAATCCAGATGTATAAAACTGTGCGTACACCCGAATCCAAGTACATTTCCTTTATACATCCCAATCAGCGTGGAATTGAGCGCATATGTTGGAGTACCTGACTTCTCCCTCTCCACGCCCACATTTAAATATGCAAATGAGCATAAATGGGGTCTGCAGGTGGGATTCCCTCTGGGATTCCCCTGTCTGCGTGATCAGACGATGATGTCAAGGTGTACGCGAAGCGGAGGCCGAAACAGGCGGAAGGACAAAAGAGACGAACTGAGACCGTTTGAGGAAAGAGTCGCCAATATTGTGACACTTTTCTTACAGGGCTGACGCGGATCACCCCCAAGATAAAAATATATTTAGTATTAGTGTCAGTCACATATGAGTTCATTCTACGGGTCATACACAGTCTGATCACAGCCAAACAAGATAAAGGTTCATGCGTGATCATGTCAGGAAATCAAAGAGGAAATCAAAGACTTTGACTCATGTTTAATCACTCAATTTATTATTTTCCAACAATGAGACAGTAGTCGGTCAGACGCAGTGTCATCCTCCTGTCACAGAGGTTTCTTGTTGACTCCCCAGCATTAGCCGGTCCTCCGGTCCGCCACAGCCCACTGCTGATGCCCATCAGACTGACATGGGTCCGAGCTGACCCGAGTCACAAGAGGACATCATGAGGACAATCGGCGGAGTCAATGAGCGACTGGACAGACTAATAAATGTTCTCACAGACATGAACACTATATTTATCAACCAATGAATTTTATGTCCTTGTCTCTTTGCTGTTGCTGAATGTCCATCCGGGCAGGATTGGCATTGATGGATACAGGGTCTAATTGGTTCTGGTTCTGGTGGTGGATGTGCTGCTCTGACAGCAGGATGACGTGTCTGTGTGTTCATTGTTCTTCTGTGTGTCTCCGATGTGCCCATCAATCGGAGGAATGACCTTTTTCACATTATTAACAGTTTCTCAGTGTCACCTCCAAGTGTCGCCAATGGTTCCAAAGCACTAGAAACGTGCGTACGCCAGCTGTGGAGTTGGCGTGAAGGACCGCACATTTCCACGGTCACTTCACTCTTTATACATCTGAACGTGAGCGTGGAAAAGGGTGTACGCCAGGTTTTTGTGCGTACGCACGCTTCATACATGAGGCCCCAGGTCTACTGATGGAACAGGGGCCGCGGGCCCGCGGCAGGTGGATGATGCATCTGATTACTGAGGGAGGGGTCCGCGGACACGCCACAACGGACCGGACCTCCACCTCTGCTTCCTCCTCTGTTTCCATCGCGCATCAGATGAGAGGAGGAGAGAGGAGGAGGAGCCTCAGAGCTCAGGCAGAGGGAAGGGGGCGGGGCTTTGGAGGGTGGCGGGTTGTTCATGTTCAAACTTTTACTAAGTGCTGTGAGAAATGCCACATGGGTAGGTATAGCTTTAACTGAATGACCATGTGGTACAACCTGAGTACCGTCTACAGAAGAATACAAACAAAACACATAAAGTACTTCACGACATAGATCTGTGCACCATATTTGGAGCAGGATTTGGTGACTTTCATTGATCAACTGACCCCACATCCCAGGTGTCACTGCTCTTATTTATTATCAACAGAAGTCTGCATATGTGGATAACGCAGCTTGGAAATCAGACTGAAGTCAGACATCCCAGACAACACATGACAGTAGTATTTGATCAAATTTTGAGCAATATTTTATCAAAATATAAATGCACTTTTTACATATAGATATAGAGTTCATAGATATGCATACAGTTTCATACATATACTATACATACTGTTTCCATAGGTAATACGCACTATTAATATTATTCATAAATATGCATACTGTTAATGCTGTTCATATTATATTTATTTTTTAATTGTTTTTATTCTACGTAGCTCTGTTCTTAGCTGACTTTTCTAAAATTTTATATTCTATTTTATTAGCATGTTTAATTTTTTGTGATTTTATCTTCTATTTGGTAAGGGTTAGGGTTTTATATTCTATTCTATATATTATATTATATATTAGTACTGGTATTTTCAAGCATAATGGTCACCACAGTGGACAGTTATTCTATAGCTATTCTCTTATATATTCATGGGTTTTGTTGTTTTAGTTCCATATCAGCCGACACAGTGGACACTTATGCACCATCCCATAATACACTGACATTCATACCCTTACTGTAACTTTGCTGTTCTTGATAAACCTGATCTGTAGTAACATGTTTGAGTGTAAATAAATTGCTATAAAAATTGGAAATATGATAAAATGTGAGAAAACATCAGATTAAAAATGCATTAAAAATGTTTTTATTTCGTAGTTTTCACACAGTATATCACTTTCTGATCTTGAGTTTTAAATACATGGTTCTTTGCTTCAAAAATTAAACACATGGTGTCCAGCTGAGGGGACATTGTTGGAACTCCATGAAAAATAGGTTAATTTAAAAAAAATAATACTAATTGCATTGTTTTTTCCTGCCTAAAAAGAGATAAAAACACTCAGGAAAAAAAATCTTGATTAAGGTTCTCATAATTCATGCATGAAAGGGTTAAAGTCCCTCATGTAGTGGCTGTTGTGTTTGTGTGTTTAGTGGCTTTTGTGTGACATTTGAAGGCAGTTTTGGTTTGACATGATATTACATGCTTTTGATTGGAGACTTTTAACACTAGTTTGATGTTCATGAAGATGCTACACACTGCTGTGTAGAGTTCAAGGTAAACAGAGTGTGCATTTCAGCAAATGTGTGAGAAAAATTGTAAAACAATGTTGACTTTCAGATTTTCTGGATACAGGCCATTGAATTGGCCTCTCATTATCTTGTGCTAATTCCTAGTTTTGTTTGTTGTTAGTTCAAAGAAAAGAACCAGCCTTCATGTTCATGTTTCCCTGTTAACAAGTCAGACTTGAATCACTCAGTCTGTTTGGGTATTCCTGCATGTTTATTTGCACCTAGTTCAACTGAAAACTACTACAACATGAAGAGCTGACACATCCTGACTGATCTGTTATCAATGAAAGTACCGCTGCTGCACATAATAATAATAATAATAATAATAATAATAATAATAATAATAATAATAATAATAATAATGATAATAATAATAATAATAATAATAATAATAATAATAATAATAATAATAATAATAATAATACATACATACATACATACATACATACATACATACATACATACATACATGTACCCCACCTTTGCCCCTATGTAGCTGGGATAGGCTCCAAGCGACCCCCATGACCCTAGTGAGGATAAAGTGGGTTCAGAAAATGAATGAATGAATGAATAATAATAATAATAATAATAATAATAATAATAATAATAATAATAATAATAATAATAATAATAATAAATTGCATTTATAAAGCATGTTTCATTCAAAACAACCTCAAAGTGCTACAGTGAAAAGAGACAGGCTTACAGTAAAGGAATAAGAAATACTACATGTAAAGCACAACATCATCATGAGCTGTGAAAAGCTTCTAAATATTTGTTTATTTATTCATTTATTTATTTATTTATTTATTTTTTAGAGTTTGATGATGCCATATCATCAAATCATGAAAGTTGGTTTGTGATTGCGTCGATGTCTGAGTTTGTAGGGGGGGGGGGGGGGGCAACGCTGACAGTTTTTGTGATTTCTGCACTGTGTACCAGTATGTGTACCTAAGATAAAAAATAAAATAAAATAAATAAATTAAAAAAAAAACAACAACCATATATATATATTTTATTTATTTATTTATTTATTTATTTATTTATTTATTTATTTAGATAGATAGATAGATAGATAGATAGATAGATAGATAGATAGATAGATAGATAGATAGATAGATAGATAGATAGATATAGATATATATGTATATAAACACACACACAAAATGTTTTGTGAATATTTTTATTATAAAACAGAATAAACTACAAGCACTCAGAGTGCACAGACGTCCGCCAAGGCAGATCAGTGCCCCCCCACCCCCCCAATCACCACCAAAATGTAATCATTTGTTCCTTGTGCCAGTATCAACATTTCCTGAAATTTTCATCCAAATCTGTCCATAACTTTTTGGATTATCTTGCACACAGACAGACAGACAAACCAACGCCGGCAAAAACACGACCTCCTTTGCGGAGTTAATTACAGGAGGAAATGTGATTTTACTTCTGTTCCCTGTGCAGTTACTGGGTGTAATCCATTCTTTCATTGTGTTTGCTGCCTCCTGCTGCTCAGTTGTTTGTTTCTTTTTTAACCTGAAGTAGACCTAACATGCTATCATATCGAAAACACAATAGCAGACTAAACAGAGAAGATGTGGAGACAACTGGAGGTTTCAGGTGAGATCCTAATTGTCAATTATAAGTTGGAATTATAGGGAAGGAACTGTAATTATGGTTTACGTGATGTTGTAGGAGGCATTAAACATTGTATTATCTGCAGCAGTTTCATCATCAGTAAAACCTGCTGATAACCCTAACAATGTAATAAAAATGTGCAGCTTTTAATGTAATAATCCCACAAATGTAATAACAGCTGCCAGTTGGGGATTTTTTTTTCTCTTTTTTTTTTTTTTTTGCACTTTATTTTTATTGTTTGATTTCTGTACAATACAAAACAAACATGAGGGACATTTGGGATACATTGACCATAATGAACCTTTGTGAATAACAATTGCTTTTAGTAATGTGACGTTGAGGTGAAAATTGTCCATTTCTTCCATTTATCACTGCCACAAAAGCAGCGCTGGGTCTTTATCAATTAATATGTGTGGTTTTCTGCACTTACTTGTGTTGTGTTTTTCTTTGTGTGTTTGTGTGAGTACCCCTGTGTCTTTTTTACGCACTCCAACCAAATCAGCTTAGTTCAGCCCCCTTAAGTCTTTGACAGTCTAATTGTAGCCTTGGTGTTGAGTAGATTTAGAACGACTACTCTGAGACCACATTATTAGCAAACCGCTGTCATTAGACATCAGTCCTAAAACACTACGGGCCTACCTGTTGTTTCTGCATTAAGAACCTTCTGTTTCTGCCTTTCTCTAAGAGGCCGTGCTTGCAAATGAAGCTACTTAATAAAACTCATTTGATAGCCCCGTTGTGTAGCTAGACCTTCGGATCAAAGTGTGAGTCAGTGTGTTTTGGCCCTAATTTCTACACCCGCTTTATCAGTTTTCTTTAAGTTTTGGTTGAGGTTATAAACCCATTTCCCGCAAGGGTAAACCAGAATAACCTGTGAGGAGTGAGTCATGAGCAGCTCTGTACAAAGTGGCCATGAAATATTTGCGTCTCAATATTTTTTCAGCTGATGATAAAAAGAAAAAAAAAAAAAAAAAGAAGAAGAAGATGGTTTCTGTAACCTTGAAATACTGCAGAATTTATGGTCAAGGATGTACTTTTTTTTTTCTCTCGTGTGTTCTGTCTTTATTTATTAACCCCTAAGGACCCGGTGTTACTTTTGTAGCAGTTCCCAAATGATTTTTTTCTCCATATTTAACATTTCAGAAGTGATTTATCGCCATTTACTGTAATATTATCTTCTGTATTTTGTGTTTTGTTTAGTTTTTTCAGTGATAATCAGGTGTTTCCCTACATTTAATGAACTAATCATGTAGATGTTCATAAAAGCTCAGAGTAAAGTTAGCGTTATTATATCAAAAATGGAGAAAACTGAAGAAAAAGTGACTTTTTCAGCAAGAACCTATCATTATCTGAACATAAACCCAGTGTCTTCATCCACTGTCATTCATCAGACTCCATGGGTTTTACTGGTGAATCAGTGTTGTAGAATATGACAGTGTTTCCATGGTAACTTAAGTGATTTATCACCATTTATTATAATATTATGCTCTGTGTTTGTGCTTTTATTGTGATAATCATGTATTTTTTGTATTTATTTGACTGATTATGTCAATGTTCAAAAAAGCTCAGAGTAAAGCTAGCGTTATTATATCAAAAATGGAGAAAACTGAAGAAAAAGTGACTTTTTCAACAAAATATATTATTAACTGAACATAAACCAAGTGTCTCCATCCACTGTCATTGATCCAACTCCGCGGGTTTAAGTGGTGAATCAATGTTGTAGAAGATGACGGTGTTTCCACGGTAACTACGGAGCCTCTGAACGTCCAAATGGGTCATATCTGATGACCATGAAAAGATGACAAACTGTATTTTACACCAATTATTTACATGGATTAATAGGATTAATGAATGAACAGGTATTGAACAGTTAAGATCAGTAGATGTTTTTGGTCGACTGTGGATGTTTGGGTTTTTATGGGTTAACCTATGAAGATCCAGCGCTACTTTTGTGCCAGTTCCCAAATAATAATAATAATAATAATAATAATAATAATAATAATAATAATCATAATTTATTATAGTATTATGCTCTGTATTTGTGCTTTTTTGGTGATGATCATGTATTTTCCTGTATTTAATTTACTGATCATGTAGATGTTCATAAAAGCTCAGAGTAAATTTGAGGGTTATTTTACCAGAAACAGAGAAAACCGAAGACAAAATGACTTTTTCTACGAAATATATCATTAACTGAACATAAACCCACTGTGTCCATCCACTGTCGTTGATCCAACTCCATGGGTTTTACTGGTGAATCAATGTTGTTGAAGATGGCGGTGTTTCCATGGTAACTACGGAGCCTCTGAATGTCCAAATGGGTCATATCTGATGACCATGAAAAGATGACAAACTTTAAATACATTAATTATTTACATGTATTGATAGAATTAGTGGAACAACAGGTATTAAACAGTTAAGATCAGTAGATGTTTTTGGTCGACAGTGGATGTTTGGGTTTTTATGGGTTAACCTATGAAGATCTAGCGCTACTTTTGTGCCAGTTCCCAAATAATAATAATAATAATAATAATAATAATAATAATAATAATAATAATAATAATAATAATAATCTCAAAGTGCTACAGGTAGGATACAATAAATACAGTTAAAAGGGAATTCAGAGACTAAAAATAGAAAGAAAGTAATGAATTTTTCTCTTTATTTTAACCATTCTTAAGTGATTTATCACCATTTATTCTAATATTATTCTCTGTATTTGTGCTTTTTTGTGACGATCATGTATTTTCCTGTATTTAATTTACTGATCATGTAGATGTTCATAAAAGCTCAGAGTAAATTTGAGGGTTATTTTACCAGAAACAGAGAAAACCGAAGACAAAATGACTTTTTCTACGAAATATATCATTAACTGAACATAAACCCACTGTGTCCATCCACTGTCACTGCTCCAGCTCCATGGGTTTTACTGGTGAATCAATGTTGTCGAAGATGGCGGTGTTTCCATGGTAACTACGGAGCCTCTGAATGTCCAAATGGGTCATATCTGATGACCATGAAAAGATGACAAACTTTAAATACATTAATTATTTACATGTATTAATAGAATTAGTGGAACAACAGGTATTAAACAGTTAAGATCAGTAGATGTTTTTGGTCGACAGTGGATGTTTGGGTTTTTATGGGTTAACCTATGAAGATCTAGCGCTACTTTTGTGCCAGTTCCCAAATAATAATAATAATAATAATAATAATAATCTCAAAGTGCTACAGGTAGGATACAATAAATACAGTTAAAAGGGAATTCAGAGACTAAAAATAGAAAGAAAGTAATGAATTTTTCTCTTTATTTTAACCATTCTTAAGTGATTTATCACCATTTATTCTAATATTATGCTCTGTATTTGTTCTTTTTATGATAATCATTCACTTTCCTGTATTTAATTTACTGATTATGTACATGTTCAAAAAAGCTCAGAGTAAAGTTTAGGATTATTTTATCAGAAACAGAGAAAACTGAAGACAAAATGACTTTTTCTACGAAATATATCATTAACTGAACATAAACCCACTGTGTCCATCCACTGTCATTGATCCAACTCTACGGGTTTAAGTGGTGAATCAGTGTTGTCGAAGATGGCGTTGTTTCCATGGTAACTACAGAGCCTCTGAAGGTCCAAATGGGTCATATCTGATGACCATAAAAAGATGACAAACTGTATTTTACACCAATTATCTGCATGTATTGATAGGATGAGTGTATCAACAGGTATTAAACAGGTTAGATCAGTAGATGTTTTTTGGTCGACAGTGGATGTTTGGGTTTTTATGGGTTAAAGATGAAGGTAGAGAGAGTGAGAGGCAGAGAAATAGAGATGGACACATCCAGGTTGTCTTCAGTTCTATAGTAGACATGAAGTAACGTTCTCAGTCTGCAGTCATACTTTCATACGTGATTCTTCTGGTCCGACAGAGAAAAAACATCTGATTTCCATTTGATAGGCTCGAGGCTGTTGTGAAACGGTGCTGCGTTCGATTGCTTGATTCAGAGGGGATTGCGTATCAATCAAACGCTGTGAACAGACCACAGTGTTTATGAGCCTCAAACCATCTAAGGCCCTCAGCCATTAACCCTTTAGAGGGCACTCAGAAATATTCTGGAATTCAACATTTCAGTGTGTTATTGGAGGACCGAACAAGACTTTATTACTTTTGTGAATTTTTAGTTTTATGTAGAAAATCACGGTTCATGAAGTTACCATATTTGGTTCCTTACCCATAAAGGCTGGTGTATGCTTGCCACACGAACGTGACGTATGGAAAATAGACGCGGGGAGTTGGCACGAGAGTACGTGTGGTGCTTTTATACCCCAGGCGGCTCAGCGTGGCGTCTATTCCCAAACTGCAGGGGGCAGTGTGCCACAAACGCACGTCTATCACAGTAAAAAATCTAGAGAGGAAGAAAACTTACTTCGTCCAGAGGGAAATTTGTGTCTGTTTCCCTGTGTTTAATAAAATTCCAGAGCCAGCTCAACTCAGAATCCGTGGGACGCTTGGGCTCCCCCCTGGGTCTCCACTTCTCCCTTTGGCGGTCATTTTTGCCTTCACATATCTGTCCCTTAGGATGGGAATCGTTAACAATTGAATGACTCCGATTCCATTATCGATATTGCTTTTCGATCCGATTCCTTATCGAGTCTCTTATCGATTTCCATTGGGTGAAGGGATAAAAGAGTACAAACAAATGTGTTTGCATTAACTGTCTTTTATATTTCCATCTGCACAGAAAACATACCATATACAGTATGTACAAATAATAATAACAGATGATGCTGGGCCCATTTAATTACATTAATACCAAAATAAGATTGGTAAGCACACTTTATGAAACTTATGACTTGATTCCTGTTAGGTACAATGGTGTATTCACCGCAGATGTAGCAGAATACGTCAGGCTTATTTTTGCAAGATCTTCTAGTCAAAGCCATTTCATTCACCTGTAATATTAAAAAAAAAACAATTATAAATTGGCAAAAGTAAAATCTTCAGAACTCGTTTATTGCAAGAAATATGAAAGAATTTTGTATCATATGATGTGAAAATGCCCATAAATGTAAGCAAAAATGTTCAAAAGCCAATATGTAGCATAGTTCAGAAAGTTGACCTGATTGAGCAAAATGAATGTGATTTTTGGATTCAGCACACCAAAATTATCCTAAATCAGCTCAAAAAACTTAAACGATAAATTTGTTGTCGACCAGTGTAATTGTTCACACAACAGTGATACAGACACACTAGTTTGCCATTAGCAACACTTGGACCGAGTGACAGATTTGTTCTCAAACTCCGTCCTGCTGTGTTTACTTCTGTCTTCACAGAGTGAGGGAGTTTAAAAAAAAAAAAAGTGTATGTGTGTGGTTGTGTTTGTGTATATGTGTGGATGCTCAGGGTGGTGACTCTCAGTCAGATGTGACCTGCTCCAGGCTTACACATTCACTGCACAGATGAGAGTGTGACTATACACTCTACTCATTAGGCACAGCTCAACAGTCTTCTTTGAAATCTCGCTCTGTCACAGTGACACACACACACACACACACACCTCCATTGCATTCTGTGCCTCTCTTTCTCACTCTCTGATGTTTCTATAGCAACAGCAGGCAGGCCCAGGAGTGGGAGAAGGGGAGTAGTTGTATCCAGAGCCCACAAGCCAATTAAATACCCAGTCAAAATATGCAAACAATACCAGGGAGAAGTTTGACTGTAGGTTCATTTATCACTGCATCACTGATAAAACATGTTGGGAATAGCAGTTAGAGGAGTGCATTAAAGCAAATGCAATTAAAATATGTAGCATTAATCAATGTAACAAGGAATATAACATCAGTTGATATCATAGATCAGGGGTGTCAAACTCATGTTAGTTCAGGGGCCACATTAACCCTTTCATGCATGAATTATTAGAACCTTTATCGAGATCTTTTCTTGGGTGTTTTTATTCCTCATTAGACAAGAAAAAACAATGCAATTGAGTTTTTTTTTTTTTTTTCATGGATTTACAAAAATGTCCACTTGGCTACAGATTGCATTTTATTCTTGAAGCAAAGAAACATGTATTTAAAACCCAATATCAGAAAGTGATATGAAAACAATGAAATAAAAACATTTTAAATGCTGCTAATCTGATGTTTTCTCACATTTTAACATACTCTAATACTAGTTATGAGTCACTTGATTGATTGATTTGATTGATTGATGTGTTTATTTCGAATATGAATGTCAAAACAGAAGAAAATAAATCAACAAAACGCTTATATAAGACATATGATACATATTCGAAAAGGAGTGAGAAGAAGTATAACTTACAAAATCCCACCCCTTCTCCTTGAATAATTAATAGCAGTAATAATCTTCCTAGTTCACGGACATATTATGCAAAAAACAAAAAAAAAACTTTTTTGTTTTTGGAAAAAAAACTGTTAATTACAGTCTAACAATTAACAATTGATATCCACTCAAACATGTTAGTGCAGATCAGGTTTATCAAGAACAGCAAAGTTACAGTAATGGTATGACTGTCAGTGTATGGGATGATGCATGAGTGTTCACTGAATATGCAACTAAAACAACAAAACCCATGAATATACAAGAGAACAGATGGAGAACAACTGTCCACTGGAGTGACCACTATGCATGAAAGGGTTAAGCCAAATTTGATCAGAAGTGGGCCGGACCAGTAAAATAATAACATAATAAGGTAACACTTTATAAAAAATACACACTGTGAAGCATTAGTTAAGCATTAACAAATACTGAATTCATTATTTATAAAGCATATTTCTGACATGAATACTCATTAATATATAGTTTATAAGCACAGTTATAAATGTTTTACTATTACTCATTCATAACACTGGGTTACGAAAAAATGTTTTTTGCAAGTTGTCTAGGTTTTTTCAACTGAATTAGGACCATTTTGCACCGCTAAATCCAAAAATGACATCTGTTTTTCTCAATCAGGTCAGGTTTTTTTTTGCTAATTTGATTTTGAAAAATTTGATCTTCTCACAAAATATAATAATTAATACCAAAATAAGATTGGTAAGCACACTTTATGAAACTTGTGACTTGATTCCTGTTAGGTACAATGGTGTATTCACCGCAGATGTAGCAGAATACGTCAGGCTTATTTTTGCAAGATCTTCTAGTCGAAGCCATTTCATTCATCTGTAATATTAAAAAAAACATTAATCATAAATTGGCAAAAGTAAAATCTTCAGAACTCGTTTATTGCAAGAAATATGAAAGAATTTTATATCATATGATGTGAAAATGCCCATAAATGTAAGCAAAAATGTTCAAAAGCCAATATGTAGCATAGTTCAGAAAGTTGACCTGATTGAGCAAAATTAATGTGATTTTTGGATTCAGCACACCAAAATTATCCTAAATCAGCTCAAAAAACTTCAACAATAAATTTGTTGTTGACCAGTGTAATCATTTATCATTCAATCACGCAGTTTGTTTCAATAATTCCATGTGCTGTGTCTTTTCTTTATTAGAATAACTCAGACTTTTGTGAGTCTTTAGGCATTGCTAACCTTTAAATCTCATTTGTAAATGCTTTATATGTCATAGATAGTGCACACTTTAGATAAGCTCACACCATATACTTAATTAATGAGTAGTAAGTGTTTATAACTACCTGAAATAATGAATTCCTGTATTAATAACTGTTTATAGGACATCTATTGGAAAATAAATGTGTGAGTTAGTATAAAATACCCACTAACATATTCACTCACCATTAGTACATGTCTGAATAGTGTATGTGAAAGCATAAATGCACATCATAACTGGTTTGTAAGTGATGAAATACACATTTTTTAAACACTGAATCCAAAATTCATAAAGTATGAAAATACAATCATTAAGCACAATGTAGATGAGCTTATGAATGATTAGTAGAACATTTATAACTGTGCTTATAAACCATATATTAATGAGTATTCATGTCATAAATATGCTTTAGAAATGCTGAATTCAGTATTTATCAATGCTTAACTAATGAGCTTATTAATGATGAGTAAAACATTTATAACTGTGCTTATAAACCATATATTAATGAGTATTCATGTCATAAATATGCTTTATAAATGATAAATTCAGTATTTATTAATGCTTAAGTAATGCTTCATAGTGTGTACTTATTATAAAGTGTTACCCGTAATAATATGTAAATAATGTCAACTCCAAACTTTCCTCTACGTTTTAGAGCGAAAAAGTCAAATTATGTGATGAAAATGTTTACATCTACCAACTATCCTTTAAAACAATGTGAATAACCTGAAAAAAACAGAAATTTCTTACGAAAGCTAAGAGCAATTTTAACACTATTCAGTCTCAGTTTATCATTTACACACGTGAATTATAAGTTACAGGTCACAGCGGATCTACAAATACACAAAACATTCAATAACAGGCAGAATATTGGTAAACTTGCCCTTCAGACATTTTGAAATGTTTATATTTGTTTTGGGGTTTTCGCGTTTTTGTGAAATGATAGTTTGTTTTAGTGTAAATACAGTAAAATGACATGAAAATGTTTACATTTACAAAGAGAAAAATGTGGAGTTGTGAGTATTTATAGTTATTCTGATAGTATTTTACTGATCCGATGCACTGGAGATTAAATTGGTCTGTATGTGGCAAGGTTATTATCATTAACGAAAACTAACGAAATGACAAAAACTAAAATTGACAAAACATTTTCGTTAACTGAAATAAATAAAAACTATAATTAAAAGGAAAAAAAGGATAACTAACTGAAACTGTATTGTGTGTTTACAAAACTAACTAAAACTATAAAAATTATGAATAAAATTCCCTTTGTTTTTTTGTCAATGTCGGATTGATACGAAATCGATTTATTTCGCTCTAACAGTTTTAGCTAGCAGCAACATACGACACTTGACGGTCCGTCACTTGTGGTTTCCAGTCGTCTTCTGGTCTCCATTCTACCTGGAAACATGGAGACTAAAGTTGGGAGAAAACAGCAGAGTCCTGTCTGGGATTTATTTGAATACGACAGAGAAGAAGAGAAAAGAGACGACAAAATTAAAATTAATACTAAAATTAAACTAAATCTAAGCATTTAGAAAAAAAGAAACAACTTATAAAAACTAGTAAACCTGCTCTTAAGACGAATTAAAACTAACTGAATTAGAGAAAAAGAAGGCAAAACTAAATAAAACTAAACTATAATGAAAAATCCAGACCTATTAGAACCTTGGTATGTGGAACCTGAACTAAAATGATTAATATTTTCAGTGTAATTTTTGTGTTTCACAAATTCATCCCAGGGGCCAGACTGGACCCTTTGGAGGGCCGGATTTGGCCCCCGGGCCGCATGTTTGACACCTGTGTCATAGATACTTGTGCAAACGGTCATTCGTGCAAGCAGTTTTAAAAGCAGACAGTTTGTCGAGAAAATGATATTTCACACATTAAAATTTTCTTTTAGTTTTTATTCTGCGTTTGGTGGGTTATCATTAGATGAATATGCACCATGTGGGAGGATGAACTCTTACGCCCCTCCACTGGCTAATGAAAAGTATATGTCTACTGGCTTAGATAATTAACAAATTGAACATCATCTTCATTGTGGACGCTGTTGGAATTCAATGAAATAACTGGATTTCATTAATTACTCATTGGAGTGTTTTTCCACAGCTCACAAAGCCCACTTGCTCCACTCGTCCATTAAAATATACTTGCAACATGATGTTCTGGTCTGTGGCTTGGATTGCGGTTTATTAATTGGCCGGTTTTAGGTGTTAGACAAATACGTCTGTTGTCTGCTGACAAATATGTCACATAAACTGCATCCTGTTGTTTATCCCGTCCAGCAAGGCCCTTACTAAGCACCGAGTGTGCCATTTTGGCACACTTGTGGAATAATGTCAAAAAAAATGTCATACAGTTTGTTTTGAAATCTTTTACACTTTTTTTCTATTTCATCAACTTGAGCTGTAAATAAAAATACCAAATATTTAATAATTCTCACATTTTTTTAACCCTTTAAATGCCGTATTTGTAATGTAAACAAACCATTTTTTTGGATGCAAAAAATACAAAAGATTATTTTTTTTCAATATACTACATAAAAAGTGGATCACATATTATTTGATTTTTGCAACCTGGTGTATGTCAATGATTAACTCCAACATCAGTTAATTTGCATTATTATTTTTGGTGCTGGGTCAAATGTTCAAAAATACTAGCATCTGTCACCAAGTGTGCGAAAATTGCACACCTATAAATCAAACTATTAAATATTATATATTGATTTATTTTTCTGCTCGAATTTGATTTTATTTTTGTAAATCAAGGTCAGCCCTAATCATATATATCAAATAATCATTAATTTTACATTTTTTTTAACCCTTTAAATGCTGTGTTTGTAATGTAAACAAACCATTTTTTTGGACGCAAAAAACACAAAAAAATTTTTTTTTTTCAATATACTACATAAAAAGTGGATCACATATTATTTGATTTTTTCATCCTGGCATATGTCAGTGATTAACTCCAACATTGGTTAATTTGCATTATTATTTTTGGTGCTAGGTCAAATGTTCAAAAATACTAGCATCTGTCACCAAGTGTACATAAAATGCACACCTATAAATCAAACTATTAAATATTATATATTGATTTATTTTTCTGCTCGAATTTGATTTTATTTTTGTAAATCAAGGTCAGCCCTAATCATACACATCAAATAATCATTCATTTTACATTTTTTTTTAACCCTTTAAATGCTGTGTTTGTAATGTAAACAAACCATTTTTTTGGACGCAAAAAACACAAAAAATTATTTTTTTTCAATATACTACATAAAAAGTGGATCACATATTATTTGATTTTTGCAGCCTGGCATATGTCAGTGATTAACTCCAACATCGGTTAATCTGCATTATTATTTTTGGTGCTAGGTCAAATGTTCAAAAATACTAGCATCTGTCACCAAGTGTGCGAAAATTGCACACTTATAAATCAAACTATTAAATAATATGTATTGATTTATTTTTCTGCTCGAATTTGATTTTATTTTTGTAAATCAAGGTCAGCCCTAATCATATATATCAAATAATCATTAATTTTACATTTTTTTTAACCCTTTAAATGCTGTGTTTGTAATGTAAACAAACCATTTTTTTGGACGCAAAAAACACAAAAAAATTTTTTTTTTCAATATACTACATAAAAAGTGGATCACATATTATTTGATTTTTTCATCCTGGCATATGTCAGTGATTAACTCCAACATTGGTTAATTTGCATTATTATTTTTGGTGCTAGGTCAAATGTTCAAAAATACTAGCATCTGTCACCAAGTGTGCGAAAATTGCACACTTATAAATCAAACTATTAAATAATATGTATTGATTTATTTTTCTGCTCGAATTTGATTTTATTTTTGTAAGTCAAGGTCAGCCCTAATCATATATATCAAATAATCATTCATTTTACATTTTTTTTAACCCTTTAAATGCTGTGTTTGTAATGTAAACAAACCATTTTTTTGGACGCAAAAAACACAAAAAATTATTTTTTTTCAATATACTACATAAAAAGTGGATCACATATTATTTGATTTTTGCAACCTGGTGTATGTCAATGATTAACTCCAACATCAGTTAATTTGCATTATTATTTTTGGTGCTGGGTCAAATGTTCAAAAATACGAGCATCTGTCACCAAGTGTGCGAAAATTGCACACCTATAAATCAAACTATTAAATATTATATATTGATTTATTTTTCTGCTCGAATTTGATTTTATTTTTGTAAATCAAGGTCAGCCCTAATCATACACATCAAATAATCATTCATTTTACATTTTTTTTAACCCTTTAAATGCTGTGTTTGTAATGTAAACAAACCATTTTTTTGGACGCAAAAAACACAAAAAAAAAATTTTTTTTCAATGTACTACATAAAAAGTGGATCACATATTATTTGATTTTTTCATCCTGGCATATGTCAGTGATTAACTCCAACATTGGTTAATTTGCATTATTATTTTTGGTGCTAGGTCAAATGTTCAAAAATACTAGCATCTGTCACCAAGTGTGCGAAAATTGCACACCTATAAATCAAACTATTAAATATTATATATTGATTTATTTTCCCCTCTAATTTGATTTTATTTTTGTAAATCAAGGTCAGCCCTAATCATACATATCAAATAATCATTAATTTTATATTTTTTTTAACCCTTTGAACGATCTCTACATTTTTTGATGCAAAAAACACAAAATATGATTTTTTTTTTTTTCAATAAACTACATAAAAATTGGATTACATATTATTTGATTTTTGCAGCCTGGCATATGTCAATGATTAACTCCAACATTAACAACATTAATAAATTAATTTAGACCCTCACCTCTCAAATGAAGCCCAGATATCAGTAAAAGCAGGATTTATACCTTAATGGCTTACGGATCAAAAACAGTGGTTATAATGGAAGAAGTAGTGCGTTTTAGGCACACTTGGGTGACAGATGCTAGTCTTGTAATTTTCTTTTGTTTACAATGTGCAAATTTTAGTTGGTGGCCAGAATTTAAAAGATCATGCACAAATGAACAACTTTTGAATTCTAACCTTATTTAAATTGTGAAAAATAGCATGAAGTTTTTTTTTAACACAAAGTGCAAAGTGTGCCTAAAAAGCACACCCAGATACCAGAGGGTTAGTCTTATCCACATTCTCTTCCTCTCTGTACTCATTTTTGGTGAATTTCCATCCTGTTACTCTCTGCTTCTATCTATCCAATCCCTTTGTGATCTGGAACGTAGCTTTTTCCAACGCAAACTTGCATAAAGATTATATTTTTATAACTGACTTTCCAATTGTTTCCCAAAGTGTAAAACATTGGAGCTGCCAATATGTGCGGGGCAGATGGAATAGTATAGTACTTTTTAATTAATTCCACTCAGAGCAGACTTGGCAGCGACAACTACACAGTCATTTTAAACATGGACCTCTCTCAAGAATTAGGTTGGCAGCATATGGCTGTGAATTGGAGATCACTGCCCATATAACTGCAGCATCAAAACAACAGAGAGCAGCTGGAGATAAATATGGCTGTGTTGATTAAATGTGGATATGAGCTAAACTGATAAATAATAAGAGAAGTTTGGTCATATGTTTGGCATGGCTGTCTGCAGATATAGCATGAAGCAGGACACATTTTAGTCCATATGTGCATGTGTGTATATGTGTGCAGAAAAGACACAATCACACACTAGCATGTGACACACACATACAAGCCCAGTGGGAGTCAGCCAGCGTTCTTTGTGGTCCATCGTTCCATAATTTGCTAGTTTGCTGACTCCGTGTCGAGGACGGTTATCTCTGCAGGGTCGCCCATGACGTTTTCTTTGAGAGACGGTAAACAAACACTGTCCTCACTCACATTTCATTCCATGAAGTCCCCACAGACCCTTTTTGTAAAGCGTGTTGCATCTCACCCAACTGTTGTAAATAAGAGATGTTGATTCTGTCCATGTGTTGTACATATTTGTGCCATTTCATTGAGCTTCTAATGACCGGACAGAACCACCAAATATTCACCTTCAGGGAAGAAAAAAAAAAAAAAAAAAAACATTTTCTCGCTAACTTGAAAATGAATCCAAACCATCCTCAGCATGAACAGCAAAACACACTCATATTGGTAGTTAATTTTAACTACCGGAATGCACGTGAAGCACTTAAAAAAACCTGTGAACATCAACGGCGTGAATCAAGCAGCAGCACGAACATAACTATTCAGTGTCAAAGCTTCTAATGTTGATATTTTATGGGAAAAAGTGAAATGTATGAATAAAAATCCATCTTATATTTAAAGATTGGTTCATGATTACATGTTTTGTTACCCCACCCCCTAAAGGGAAGGCAAGGTTATGTTTATGAGGTTATGTTTTCATCAGGGTTTGTCTGTTTGTTTGTCTGTTAGCAAGATAACTCAAAAAGTTACGGATGGATTTGGATGAAATTTTCAGGAAATGTTGATACTGGCACAAGGAACAAATGATTAAATTTTGGTGGTGATCGCACGGGGGGGGGGGGGGGGGGGGGGTCTGCCTTGGCAGAGGTCTGCGCCGCTCTCCGAGTGTTTTCCTAGTTTTTGGTTCGGTTTCTGTCTTTGTTAGCTTGTTAACACTCTAGCAGCAAAACTATTGGTTGAATTCATACAAAATTTAGTTTATAGATTGCCAGTGACCCAGAATAGATGTCATAACATTTTGTGAATAGTAATCAAAGTTTCAAATTTTTATGCATTTTTAAATTTTTTTTTTTTTCCCTATTTACTTATAATGTTCAAAATTTCACATGTCTGCAGCAGCAAAACTGTTGGTTGAATTCATACCAAATTTGGTTTATAGATTGCCAGTGACCCAGAATACATGGCATTACATTTTGTGAATAGTAAATCAAAGTTTACATTTTTTATTAATTTAACACCTCCCCCCCCCACATTCACTTACAATGAGTGAAATTTCACGTGTCTGTAGCAGCAAAACTATTAGTTGAATTCATACCAAATTTGGTTTTTAGATTGCCAGTGACCCAGAATAGATGTCATTACATTTTGGAAAAAGTACGTCAAAGTTCAATATTTTCATGATTTTTTTCAAATTTTTTTTTTTTTTGTTTTTGTTTTTTTTTTTTTCCATTCCCTTATAGCGGGTGAAATTTCACATGTCTGTAGCAGCAAA
Source organism: Sphaeramia orbicularis (assembly GCF_902148855.1). Classification (NCBI taxonomy): domain Eukaryota; kingdom Metazoa; phylum Chordata; class Actinopteri; order Kurtiformes; family Apogonidae; genus Sphaeramia; species Sphaeramia orbicularis. The sequence continues at coordinate 11,614,371 of NC_043969.1, read as the reverse complement.
ACTATTGGTTGAATTCATACCAAACTGACTTATTATAGATTGCCAGGGACCTAGAAGGGATCTCATTAAATTTTGGGAACAGTAAGTCAAACTGAAATTTTTTGAGGAATTTCTAAAATCTTTTTTTTTTTTTTTTTTTCCCCATTTACTTATAAAGGGCAACATTTCAAATGTCTGTAGCAGCAAAACTATTGGTTGAATTCATACCAAATTTGGTTTATAGATTGCCAGTGACCCAGAATACATGGCATTACATTTTGGGAAAAGTAGATAAACATTTTGATTTTTTATGAATTTTTAAAATCTTTTTTTTTTTTCCCCATTCCCTTATAACGGGTGAAATTTCACATATCTGTAGAAGCAAAACTATTGGTTGAATTCATACCAAATTGACTTATTATAGATTGCCAGGGACCTAGAATGGATCTCATTAAATTTTGGGAACAGTAAGTCAAACTGAAATTTTTTGAGGAATTTGTAAAATCTTTTTTTTTTTTTTTTCCCCCATTTACTTATAATGGATGACAATTCAAATGTCTGTAGCAGCAAAACTATTGATTGAATTCATACCAAACTTGGTTTATAGATTACCAGTGACCCAGAATAGATGTCATTACATTTTGGAAAAAAGTACATCAAAGTTCAATATTTTAATGAATTTTTTTATATCTTTGTTTTTTTGTTTTTCCCATTCCCTTATAACAGGTGAAATTTCACATGTTTGTAGCAGCAAAAGTATTGGTTGAATTCATACCAAACTGACTTATCATAGATTGCCAGGGACCTAGAAGGGATCTCATTAAATTTTGGGAACAGTAAGTCAAACTGAAATTTTTTGAGGAATTTCTAAATTTTTTTTTTTTTAAGGGGCAACATTTCAAATGTCTGTAGCAGCAAAACTATTGGTTGAATTCATACCAAAGTGGGTTTATATATTACCAGTGACCCAAAATAGATGTCATTACATTTTAGGAAAAGTAGGTAAGAGTTTCGATTTTTTTTATAATTTTTTATTTTTTTTTTTTTCCCCATTACCTTATAACGGGTTAAATTTCACATGTCTGTAGCTGCAAAACTGTTGGTTGAATTCATACCAAATTGGGTTTATAGATTACCAGTAACCCAGAATGGATCTCATTACATTTTGGGAACAGTAGGTCAAATTTTTTATGACTTTTTAAATTTTTCCCATTTATTTATAATGAGCGAAATATGTGTGATGGGCGGGGTTTGTCGCGCCTGTTTTTTTTTTGTCTTTAACCCTTTAACCTCGTTTACTGCTCTGTGTTTTAACCCCCCCACCCCACCCCCCATTCCACAGGTGGCGGGGGTAAACTGAGTATGCTCAGATGTCTCTGAAAAGAACAAGGTCTACTCTATTAGCTCACTTTGAAACTTTTCCTATTGAACGAACGATTGAATTTTTATGAATAGTTAAAATAAATCAGAATTCTGAATGTTTGCTACAGACATGTCAGGGGTTAAAAGGTTAAAAAAAAAACCATCATATGATCATTGAAAAGCTTTTAAGGCCATTTCATCTTTTCAGAATGTGCTTTCATTTTATGTAATAAGGAAACAAGTTCAAACTGAAAAGTACATTTAAAGCAAAGATGAAACTGTTTCATTCAGTAACATCCTGTAGAAGCTGTTTTATAATGAAAATATGAATCACAAATTCCCACTTTCACATCTGCTGCTGATCTGCAAACAGATGTCCACTTACATCTATTTCAGCAATTTTGGCGGCTGGAGTGTGGCTGAAATTGTTGTTGACCTTGGCAACTTCAACAGATTTTTAGTCGTAGCTCTAGTTTGGGCTTTCTGCCATTAGACAATATGTTAGACCATTTTTAGGCAGACTGTTTTTTTTGTTTGTTTGTTAGTTTTTCTTACTATGTGCATGAGGTGTTTCAGGAATCACACCTGGGAATTTTACCTTCAGAAAACAAACACATTATTTATGTTGGCTGCAGCTGTCAAAATGAATAAATGAACACAAGTAACTTTTTTTTTTTTTTTTGCAATATTCACACAAACTATATTTGAGCAATTGCATCAGGTTGCTTTTAACCCTTTATAGGACAGTCATGGAAATACTCTGAAATTCAAAATGTCAGCTATAGTGTGTTATTGGAGGACATACTGTAACTTTATAACCTCATAGACTTTATTTCTTTTGTGAATTTTTTTCAAATTTTTTTCTGAATTTGGTTCCTTCCCCTTTAGTGGCAAAAAAAAATCCAATAAGTCAATATGAAAAATACAAGAAAAACACATGTAAGGTGAAAGGAATATGTATTTTAGAACATTAGAACATCAATTTTAGAACACTAGACCAACATAAATGCTGATCCAGACACCTGTCCACATCCACATGGTCCCTTTGAACACCATCCCTTACATCAGTGCTATTACTTCAGTTCAAATCAATCCAATTCAACACTTTATTTGTCCCCGAGGGGCAATTTAAAAAGAGCATGAAAGTAGCTTTAACCCTTTATAGCTCACTCATTGAAATACTCTGAAACTCATAATTTGAACCTTAGTGTGTTATTGGAGGACATATCAAGACTTTATTACAGTCTACTCTCGTTAAACCGCCCGCCGTTATACCGCCATTTTCGCTCACCGCCGACCAAAACCATTGCACAAAAATCCCCAATGCATTATTCCATTAGCTACCGCCATTTCCGCCTATCGCCATCCGCCAGCCCAGTTCCATACACAAACAACACTTATACCATTGATTTCCCGACCGCTATACCGCCAGCGTGATTGCCATCGAGTACACATAAATTTTAACAATGCACTGAAACAAACGCGCCAGACGCTGATCGCGACAAGCTACGAGTAGGTCTACGGAACGGCCACCGTTCATTTATCGCAGAACACTCAGTAGGTCAGGATGTCGGGAAGAGGACGTGGGATTAAGCCAAAGCCTCAAGATGATGGGGTGTCATTTCCCGACACGGTATAATAATGCTTAAAATGTTTCCCCACTTAAAATGATCCCTTACAACATAACAGAATCAAGATTTATTTAGAAACGCAATTAGAACGGGTTAACGGAGGCAGCATAGACATCATATAGTAAAGACATGCGCATTATGGACGCAACCCATTGTAACCCCATTTTCGCTATACCGCCAATTTGGCCGTGAACTGAAGTTGGCGGTATAATGAGAGTAGACTGTATCTATCCATCCATTTTCTTCCACTTCTTCCGGGGCCGGGTCGCAGGGGTAACAGTCTAAGCAGGGACGCCCAGACTTCCCTCTCCCCAGACTCCTCCTCCAGCTCTTCTGGGGGGACCCCAAGGTGTTCCCAGGACATAGTCTCTCCAGCGTGTCCTGGGTCTTCCCCGAGGTCTCCTCCCGGTGGGACATGCCCGGAAAACCTCCCCAGGGAGGCATCCAGGAGGCATCCGAAACAGATGGCCGAGCCACCTTTATTAAATATGCCTTTATTTATTTAAACCAAGACTTTATTACTTTTGTGAAATTAAAAGATGTGTGTGTGTGTGTGTGTATATATACAGGGTGGGGAAGCAAAATTTACAATATTTTGAGGCAGGGATTGAAAGACAGTGTATGACCAGTTAGTTTATTGAAAGTCATGAGAATTTATTTGCCACAAGAAAATTGACATAATAGAAAATGTTTTTATTCTATGTGTCCTCCTTCTTTCTCAATAACTGCCTTCACACGCTTCCTGAAACTTGCACAAGTGTTCCTCAAATATTCGGGTGACAATTTCTCCCATTCTTCTTTAATAGTATCTTTAAGAAAGTCGACATTGCTGTGTGATGTTCTATTGGTAGCATGTTCTAAAACGCCCCAAACAGCAGAATCAAGAGGGTTTAGATCTGGGCATAAACATGATTCCCAAAAAGTGCTAAAGTTGGATTTGTTGCTGTTGTCAACAAGTGTTTTGGTGTTCTTGTGTAAGATTTTAACTTCAAATCATATTTTACTGCATTTCTAACGGTGTTGTTGTCTACCTCAAGTTCAATTGCCATTTTTCTTATGGATTTGGTTGGATCCTTTAGGATTTTGGATTTGAGAGCTTTAATAAAAGCTTTGGTTCGTTTTTTGTTGCTTCCTCCACTTCCAGACTTTCTCATAATAGTTTTGCTCATAGTCATTCTCTTCTTTCCATTATAAACAGTCTTTATGGACACTCCAACTATTTTTGAAATCTCCTTTGGTGTGACGAGTGCATTCAGCAAATCACACACTCTTTGACGTTTGCTTTCCTGATTACTCATATGGGCAAAAGTTTCTGAAAAGGTATGGATAATAGTGTTAGGTATGATTATGACATCAATATATGTTTGGTTTCAAAACAATTGACGTAGTGCCTGCTGAGAAAAAACAACTAAATGTTCATTGTAAATTTTGCTTCCCCACCCTGTATTTGATTACGTTTCTATTTTTACTGAGAGCCTGTGTGCAAATTTTCAGTTGTATATAGTAAAAACATAAAGATAAAAAATAGTCATAGAGAAAACTTTACAGCTACAGATGTAAATATCCAATAATAGTAGCCCCTCATAGTGTCTGCAGTTAATGCTTGGTAATATAATAATTCAGTTAACTAAGGTTTTGGCTTTTGAAAATCATGAAAACTGCCTAAATCACAACATTGAGATTATTCCTATTTTTTCTTTCTCAACAAAAATTCAAAATGCAATCTGCTTTCTTCTTGGACTAATTTTGTTTCAGACACATTCCTCTTTTTATTCCTATTTATACACATCAGTAACGACCTTTGACCAGGTACAAACAATGATTATATAATGGACCCGGGTTATATACAGGGTGGGGAAGCAAAATTTACAATGAACATTTCTGAACATAACATTTCTCTGTTATGATGGTCTGTCTCTCTTCTGTCGTTAATTGCCTTTTCCTCTTTTCCATTTGTATAGTAACACACTACTTTCTGCAGTACAATACTGTTCAAATAATGCTCACAACAGTATGGTACCAGAGTGTGTTCCAACACTACTTTTATGCAGACACATGGGGTTGGAAGGAATTCACAAACGTTGGGACACCTGTAGGAATTGGTAGCACCAACTTTCGAGGCTTGATCAACCTCCATTGCTGCAGAACAGCTTTAAGTTGTTAACCCATTTCTTGTTCGCCTTTTGTATAATTCTGAAATGTACATTATTTTTCAGTTTTGTTTAACCTTACCTTTTTTTTTTTTTTTTGTTGACCTCTGGCAGTTCACCGCTTACCTTTGTACCATTTCAAGCTGTTCATTGGACTTGAACTGCTTGAATTTCAATCCAAAACTGGAAAAATTGGGGTATTCTAAAACTTTTGACTGGTAGTACAGGGTGGGGAAGCAAAATTTACAATATTTTGAGAATATGACCAATTAGTTTATTGAAAGTCATGAGAATTTATTTGCCACAAGAAAATGTACATAATAGAAAATGTTTTTATTCTATGTGTCCTCCTTCTTTCTCAATAACTGCCTTCACACGCTTCCTGAAACTTGCGCAAGTGTTCCTCAAATATTGGGGTGACAACTTCTCCCATTCTTCTTTAATAGTATCTTCCAGACTTTCTCGTAATAGTTTTGCTCATAGTCATTCTCTTCTTTCCATTATAAACAGTCTTTATGGACACTCCAACTATTTTTGAAATCTCCTTTGGTGTGACGAGTGCATTCAGCAAATCACACACTCTTTGACGTTTGTTTTCCTGATTACTCATATGGGCAAAAGTTTCTGAAAAGGTATGGATAATTACGGTGGCCCAGAGGTGCAACAGGCCAAAAAATTATCAACTAGACGAAAAAAATTATCTACTACAAGAAAAAAAAAAGAGAACAGCCTAAAAAAATTATCCACTAGATGAAAAAAATTATCTACTACAAGAAAAAAAAGAGAACAGCCCAAAAAAATTATCCAGTATAAGAAAAAAAAAAGAGAACAGCCTAAATAAATTATCCACTAGATGAAAAAAATTATCTACTACAAGAAAAAAAAGAGAACAGCCTAAAAAAATTATCCACTATAAGAAAAAAAAGAGAACAGCCTAAAAAAAATTATCCACTACATGAAAAAAATTATCTACTACAAGAAAAAAAAAAAGAGAACAGCCTAAAAATATTATCCACTAGATGAAAAAAATTATCTACTACAAGAAAAAAAGAGAACAGCCCAAAAAAATTATCCACTGTAAGAAAAAAAAAGAGAACAGCCTAAAATAAATTATCCACTAGATGAAAAAAAATCCCCTATAAGAAAAAAAAGAGACCAGCCAAAAAATTATCCACTAAAAGAAAAAAAAGAGAACAGGCAAAAAAAATTATCTACTAGCCCAAAAAATTATTCAGTATAAGAAAAAAAAAAGAACAGGTGAAAAAATTTATCTACTATGAGAAAAAAAAGAGAGCAGCCCAAAAAAATATCCACTATAAGAAAAAAAAAACATCATCCACCTTTTCAATTACGGGGGCGCTGTTTACCCGAAAGGTGCCTTGCTTTAAAATTAAGACCACCACAAAAAATAAAAGGATAGGCTGAAAAATTTTAAGGCTTTCGGCTAATGTGTCTAATGCTAAGGAAGTACCCCACCGGAAGTGGAGGTCGTGCGCTAAAAAATAAAGTTATTTTAAAATATAGATATTTCCATTAATATAGTTTGCAAAGCAGTTAAATGATTAAATACGGTTCCAGTGTCTGCTCAAGGTTAGGCATGGGCGTTAAATGGTTAAGGTTAGGGTTAGGGTATGGTTGGGGTTAGTTTTCAGTGGTAAATGGCCCTTGTGTGCACTGTGTGAAGGTTCGTTGCTAAGCTAATGCTAACGCGAAAAGTTGACGGCAACTTTGTGTTATTTTATTTTGAGAGGAGGAGAAGAGGAGCTTCCTGTGGAGCTCCACTATCATGGCATTGCCCATTTGTTTGCAGGTAGACCTCTCCTCCTCAACTCAAATGGAGTGTCTTCACTAACACTAGATCAAGAAGGACATTTTGTGGAGATAAAGATGTGTGCCGTGGTACCGCAGTGCCTCGGCACCTGGCAACGAGCTGAGCTGTGGTACCGAGCCATGGTACGCGGTGCCGTGCTGGGGTACCTGGCACCGAGCCGTGGTACTGCGGTACGTCGCGGCACCAGCCGAGGTGCCACGGCACCTCGCGGCATCAACCGTGGTGCCGCACCAGCCGAGGTGCCACGGTACCTCGCGGCACCAGCCGAGGTGCCACGGCACCAGGTGTCGGTGCCGCAATATGCACTTGCTGTCTCTCAACAAATGGGCGATGCCATGATAGTGGAGCTCCACAGGAAGCTCCTCTTCTCCTCCTCTCAAAATAAAATAATTTTAGAACCTCTTGTAGCGAATATTCATCAAAAATGATATTGAATGTCAGGCAGTTGAACAATTCAACACCGTAATCACACAATTGTTTACTCGCACTGGTTGTTCACAAAGTTGCCGTCAACTTTTCGCATTAGCATTAGCTTAGCAACGAACCTTCACACAGTGCACACAAGGGCCATTTACCACTGAAAACTAACCCCAACCATACCCTAACCCTAACCTTAACCATTTAACGCCCATGCCTAACCTTGAGCAGACACTGGAACCGTATTTAATCATTTAACTGCTTTGCAAACTATATTAATGGAAATATCTATATTTTAAAATAACTTTATTTTTTAGCGCACGACCTCCACTTCCGGTGGGGTACTTCCTTAGCATTAGCCACATTAGCCGAAAGCCTTAAAATTTTTCAGCCTATCCTTTTATTTTTTGTGGTGGCCTTAATTTTAAAGCAAGACACCTTTCGGGAAAACAGCGCCCCGTAATTGAAAAGGTGGATGATGTTTTTTTTTTTCTTATAGTGGATATTTTTTTGGGCTGCTCTCTTTTTTTTTCTCATAGTAGATAATTTTTTTCACCTGTTCTTTTTTTTTTTTTTTTTTTTCTCATAGTGAATAATTTTTTGGGCGAGTAGATAATTTTTTTTGCCTGTTCTCTTTTTTTTCTTTTAGTGGATAATTTTTTTGGCTGGTCTCTTTTCTTTCTTATAGGGGATTTTTTTTTTTTTCATCTAGTGGATAATTTTTTTTGGGCTGTTCTCTTTTTTTTCTTATAGTGGATAATTTTTTTAGGCTGTTCTCTTTTTTTCTTGCAGTAGATAATTTTTTTGTCTAGTGGATAATTTTTTTAGGCTGTTCTCTTTTTTTTTCTTCCTTATAGTGGATAATTTTTTTGGGCTGTTTTTCTCTTTTTTTTTTTTCTTGTAGTAGATAATTTTTTTCATCTCGTGGATAATTTTTTTTAGGCTGTTCTCTTTTTTTTTCTTGTAGTAGATAATTTTTTTCATCTCGTGGATAATTTTTTTAGGCTGTTCTCTTTTTTTTTTCTTGTAGTAGATAATTTTTGTCATCTAGTGGATAATTTTTTTAGGCTGTTCTCTTTTTTTTTTTCTTCTAGTAGATAATTTTTTTCGTCTAGTGGATCATTTTTTGGCCTGTTGCACCTCTGGGCCACCGTAGATAATAGTGTTAGGTATGATTATGACATCAATATATGTTTGGTTTCAAAACAATTGACGTAGTGCCTGCTGAGAAAAAACAAATAAATATTCATTGTAAATTTTGCTTCCCCACCCTGTATATACAGGGGTTGGACAAAATAATGGAAACACCTTAAAAAAATCAACAAAATATAATTTAATATGGTGTAGGTCCGCCTTTTGCGGCAATTACAGCCTCAATTCTCCGAGGTATTGATTCATACAACTTGTGAATTGTTTCCAAAGGAATTTGAAGCCATTCTTCAGTTAGAATACCCTCCAACTCTTTTAGAGACGATGGCGGTGGAAATCGACGTCTTACTTGAATCTCTAAAACTGACCATAAATGCTCAATAATGTTGAGGTCTGGGGACTGTGCCGGCCATACGAGATGCTCAACTTCATTAGAATGTTCCTCATGCCATTCTTTAACAATTCTAGCTGTATGGATTGGGGCATTATCATCTTGAGGTGAAGGTGTTTCCATTATTTTGTCCAACCCCTGTATATATATATGTGTGTGTGTGTATATATGTATGTATGTATGTTCTTAAGTACAAATCTAAGTCAATGAAGTTACCATATTTGGTTTCTTACCCTTAAGTGACCAAAAAAAAAAAAAAAAATCCAAAAAGTATACATAAAAAAATACAAGAAAAACACATGTAAGGTGAAAAGAACATGTATTTAAGAACACTAGACCAACATACGTGCTGATCCAGACCCCTGTCCACATCCACATTATCCCTTTAACATCATTCCTTACATTAGTACCATTATTTCCTGGTACCTAACAAAGCAGGTCCACTCACTGTTCATGCAGAGGTGGACCTTCCAGACCCTGAAGACCACATTGGACCTAAGATTGTTGACTCACTGTAACTGTTGCTGTCACTGCCTTGTAATGTGTGCGGAAATGACCAAAAATAGTCACTTGCCAGATAAAGAGTTAATAGTGTTGTTATGGTTTCGTTGAACATCAGACCCTTTAGCACAGGGGTCTCAAACATGCGGCCCGGGGGCCAAATGTGGCCCGCCAAACGTTCCAATCCGGCCCGTGGGATGAATTTGCAAAGTGCTGTTAAACTAATTTTAGTTCAGGTTCCACATATAGACCAATAAGATCTCAAGTAAAATAATAACAGCATAATAACCTACAAAAAAAGAATGACTCCATATTTTCTTCTCAATTTGATGTGAAAAAAAAAAAAAAAAAATTACATTATGCCTATAAATAATGACAACTTCAAATGTTTGTCTTTGTTTTAGTGCAAAAAATAACATTAAATTATGAAAATATTTACATTTACAAACTATGCTGTAACACTAAAATGTGAATAACCTGAACAAATATGAACAACCTGAAATGTCTAAAGAAAATGAAGCACAATTTGAACTATTTTCTGCCTGTTACTAAGTGTTTAGCGTCTTTGTAGATCCGATCCATAATGCACATGTAGAAATGATAAGTTGAGGTATAATATTGTTAAAATTGCACTTGTTTTTCTTAAGAAATGTCAGTTTTTTCAGGTTATTCACATCTTTTTTGTTCGGATAGTTTATAAAAGTAAGTATTTTCATAATTTCATGGGGTTTTTTTGCACTAAAAAAAAGACAAAAATTTGGAGTTGTCATTATTTATAGGTTATTATGCTATTATTTTACTGGTCCGGCCCACTGGAGATCAAATCGGGCTGAATGTGGCCCCTGAAAGAAAACGAGTTTGAGACCCCTGCTTTAGCATCAGCTGCTAAAAGGAAATCTAAACTGAGTAGGACAGTCAGGAAAAACTATTATATCTGTCGAACAACATGAGAGCTTTTAGTGCAAACACCCTGGAGTTGTAAGACAGTTTGTAACCAGCAGATGTCTCTCCTGTACTGGGGATCCGACCCCTCTTTATGTCAACTGCCACATCTTCTTTTAGCTCCTCTCATATATCATCCGAATATATGGGCTTATCTGAAAGAGGGAGTGCTGATAAACAGATAGACTCTCTTCTCCCATCACTTTGAATGAGCCAGTCAAAGTTGATGGATGGGGCTTATCACAGATCTGTTCATGGAGAACGGTGGCGGTAGAATCACTAATCAGATCCTCCATGTCCCTATCTGATCCATTATGATCCAGCAAGTAAAACTAATAAGAAAATATTCTTCCTTGTCTGTCCATTGCCTTTTCGAGCCGGAGTGAAGTTAATTACAAAAGTACATTTGGGATTTGCCCCTCCTGACTCCGTAACTCACAGCTCTGTGCTCATTTTAGATTGTACATCATCTGTTTCCACACTTCACCAATGTGATGTGGTATCTTTATGAAGACATGACAGATTTTTAATGGCATCTTCTTAAAATCTCTTTTCATTCGGACAGCGACATTAAGAGTCTATCAGCGTCGGCTTGAAACTAATGCTAGTGCAAGTTTTATTCAGTGCTACTATTTTTTTTTTTTTTTTTAAATTTGCTGAATCTGTCACTTCTCCTACCTTAAAAAAGTGATTTTCCAGAGGATTTTAAACAAAGTTATGTGAGCATGAGCTTAAAAGTTATCCTATATTATTCTTCTTATTCAAAAAGGGGGGAGATGACCTTAATTAGCGACGACTTGTGAAACATTTTTGTCTCACAGGAGAAATGTCTGTGGGTATCCGCCCGCCGAGGCGTTTGTATATTCTCTTTGTGAATGTAGGTAGTTGAGTTTCACTCCTCACTTTGTAGAAATGACAATGAGATAAAATAGAGAATATTTGATATGGGATTGTCTTATATCCCATTGAAAACCCTGGTCTGTCCCAGTAAGTAAAGTAGAAGGTAAGGGAGGGATCGATGGAATTTATTGCAATTATTTACACTACCGATCAAAAGTTTAAGAACACCCCAGTTTTTCCAGTTTTGTATTGAAATTCAAGCAGTTCAAGTCCAATGAACAGCTTGAAATGGTACAAAGGTAACTGGTGAACTGCCAGAGGTAAAAAAAAAAAAAAAAGGTAAGGTTAAACAAAACAGTAACACTTTATAATAAGTACACACTATGAACCATTAGTTAAGCATTAACAAATACTGAATTCATCATTTATAAAGCATATTTCTGACATGAATACTCATTAGTTTATAGTTTATAAGCAAAGTTATAAATGTTTTACTCGTCATTAATAAGAACATTAGTTAAGCATTAACAAATACTGAATTCATCATTTATAAAGCATATTTCTGACATGAATACTCATTAGTTTATGGTTTATAAGCAAAGTTATAAATGTTTTACTCGTCATTAATAAGAACATTAGTTACAGATTAACAAATACTGAATTCATCATTTATAAAGCATATTTCTGACATGAATACTCATTAGTTTATGGTTTATAAGCAAAGTTATAAATGTTTTACTCGTCATTTATAAGAACATTAGTTATGGATTAACAAATACTGAATTCATCATTTATAAAGCATATTTCTGACATGAATACTCATTAGTTTATGGTTTATAAGCAAAGTTATAAATGTTTTACTCGTCATTTATAAGAACATTAGTTATGGATTAACAAATACTGAATTCATCATTTATAAAACATATTTCTGACATGAATACTCATTAGTTTATAGTTTATAAGCAAAGTTATAAATGTTTTACTCGTCATTAATAAGAACATTAGTTAAGCATTAACAAATACTGTATTCATCATTTATAAAGCATATTTCTGACATGAATACTCATTAGTTTATAGTTTATAAGCAAAGTTATAAATGTTTTACTCGTCATTAATAAGAACATTAGTTACGGATTAACAAATACTGTATTCATCATTTATAAAGCATATTTCTGACATGAATACTCATTAGTTTATAGTTTATAAGCAAAGTTATAAATGTTTTACTCGTCATTAATAAGAACATTAGTTAAGCATTAACAAATACTGAATTCATCATTTATAAAGCATATTTCTGACAAGAATACTCATTAGTTTATGGTTTATAAGCAAAGTTATAAATGTTTTACTCGTCATTAATAAGAACATTAGTTAAGCATTAACAAATACTGTATTCATCATTTATAAAGCATATTTCTGACATGAATACTCATTAGTTTATGGTTTATAAGCAAAGTTATAAATGTTTTACTCGTCATTTATAAGAACATTAGTTATGGATTAACAAATACTGAATTCATCATTTATAAAGCATATTTCTGACATGAATACTCATTAGTTTATGGTTTATAAGCAAAGTTATAAATGTTTTACTCGTCATTTATAAGAACATTAGTTATGGATTAACAAATACTGAATTCATCATTTATAAAACATATTTCTGACATGAATACTCATTAGTTTATAGTTTATAAGCAAAGTTATAAATGTTTTACTCGTCATTAATAAGAACATTAGTTAAGCATTAACAAATACTGAATTCATCATTTATAAAGCATATTTCTGACAAGAATACTCATTAGTTTATGGTTTATAAGCAAAGTTATAAATGTTTTACTCGTCATTAATAAGAACATTAGTTAAGCATTAACAAATACTGTATTCATCATTTATAAAGCATATTTCTGACATGAATACTCATTAGTTTATAGTTTATAAGCAAAGTTATAAATGTTTTACTCGTCATTAATAAGAACATTAGTTACAGATTAACAAATACTGAATTCATCATTTATAAAGCAGATTTCTGACATGAATACTCATTAGTTTATGGTTTATAAGCAAAGTTATAAATGTTTTCCTCGTCATTAATAAGAACATTAGTTAAGCATTAACAAATACTGAATTCATCATTTATAAAGCATATTTCTGACATGAATACTCATTAGTTTATGGTTTATAAGCAAAGTTATAAATGTTTTCCTCGTCATTAATAAGAACATTAGTTAAGCATTAACAAATACTGTATTCATCATTTATAAAGCATATTTCTGACATGAATACTCATTAGTTTATGGTTTATAAGCAAAGTTATAAATGTTTTACTCGTCATTTATAAGAACATTAGTTATGGATTAACAAATACTGAATTCATCATTTATAAAGCATATTTCTGACATGAATACTCATTAGTTTATAGTTTATAAGCAAAGTTATAAATGTTTTACTCGTCATTAATAAGAACATTAGTTACGGATTAACAAATACTGTATTCATCATTTATAAAGCAGATTTCTGACATGAATACTCATTAGTTTATAGTTTATAAGCAAAGTTATAAATGTTTTACTCGTCATTAATAAGAACATTAGTTAAGCATTAACAAATACTGAATTCATCATTTATAAAGAATATTTCTGACATGAATACTCGTTAGTTTATGGTTTATAAGCAAAGTTATAAATGTTTTACTCGTCATTAATAAGAACATTAGTTAAGCATTAACAAATACTGAATTCATCATTTATAAAGAATATTTCTGACATGAATACTCGTTAGTTTATGGTTTATAAGCAAAGTTATAAATGTTTTACTCGTCATTAATAAGAACATTAGTTAAGCATTAACAAATACTGAATTCATCATTTATAAAGCATATTTCTGACATGAATACTCATTAGTTTATAGTTTATAAGCAAAGTTATAAATGTTTTACTCGTCATTAATAAGAACATTAGTTACAGATTAACAAATACTGTATTCATCATTTATAAAGCAGATTTCTGACATGAATACTCATTAGTTTATGGTTTATAAGCAAAGTTATAAATGTTTTACTCGTCATTAATAAGAACATTAGTTACAGATTAACAAATACTGTATTCATCATTTATAAAGCAGATTTCTGACATGAATACTCATTAGTTTATGGTTTATAAGCAAAGTTATAAATGTTTTACTCGTCATTAATAAGAACATTAGTTAAGCATTAACAAATACTGTATTCATCATTTATAAAGCATATTTCTGACATGAATACTCATTAGTTTATAGTTTATAAGCAAAGTTATAAATGTTTTACTCGTCATTAATAAGAACATTAGTTAAGCATTAACAAATACTGAATTCATCATTTATAAAGCATATTTCTGACATGAATACTCATTAGTTTATAGTTTATAAGCAAAGTTATAAATGTTTTACTCGTCATTTATAAGAACATTAGTTATGGATTAACAAATACTGAATTCATCATTTATAAAGCATATTTCTGACATGAATACTCATTAGTTTATAGTTTATAAGCAAAGTTATAAATGTTTTACTCGTCATTAATAAGAACATTAGTTACGGATTAACAAATACTGTATTCATCATTTATAAAGCATATTTCTGACATGAATACTCATTAGTTTATGGTTTATAAGCAAAGTTAAATGTTTTACTCGTCATTAATAAGAACATTAGTTACAGATTAACAAATACTGTATTCATCATTTATAAAGCATATTTCTGACATGAATACTCATTAGTTTATGGTTTATAAGCAAAGTTATAAATGTTTTACTCGTCATTAATAAGAACATTAGTTACGGATTAACAAATACTGTATTCATCATTTATAAAGAATATTTCTGACATGAATACTCATTAGTTTATAGTTTATAAGCAAAGTTATAAATGTTTTACTCGTCATTAATAAGAACATTAGTTACGGATTAACAAATACTGTATTCATCATTTATAAAGCATATTTCTGACATGAATACTCATTAGTTTATGGTTTATAAGCAAAGTTATAAATGTTTTACTCATCATTTATAAGAACATTAGTTATGGATTAACAAATACTGTATTCATCATTTATAAAGAATATTTCTGACATGAATACTCGTTAGTTTATGGTTTATAAGCAAAGTTATAAATGTTTTACTCGTCATTAATAAGAACATTAGTTAAGCATTAACAAATACTTAATTCATCATTTATAAAGCATATTTCTGACATGAATACTCATTAGTTTATAGTTTATAAGCACAGTTATAATGGTTTTACTCATCATTAATAAGCTCATCTACATTGTACTTAATGATTGTATTTTCATACTTTATAAATTATGGATTCAAATTTAGTATCGCATCACTTACAAACCAGTTATGATGTGCACATACACTATTCAGACATGTACTAATGGTTAGGGAATATGTTACTGGGTATTTTATGCTAATCTGATGTTTTCTCATATTTAAACATACTCTAATACTAGTTATTACTCACGTCATTGGAATAATATGCAAAAATACTCATTTTGTTAAAGAAAAAAAATGATAATTACAGTCTAATAACAATTGATTTACACTCAACCGTGTTACTGCAGATCAGGTTTATGAAGAACAGCAAAGTTACTTGATGCATAAGTGTCCACTGTGTTGGCTGATATGGAACTAAAACAGCAAAACCCATGAATATACAAGAGAAGAGCAGTAGAATAGCTGTCCGTTGTAGTGACCACTATGCATGAAAGGGTTAATGTTTACTTACTTTTCACATTTTCCTTGTTAGATTCATATGGGCCTACTTTCTAGTAACTCTGACTAACTTTATGTATTTTACTAAACAGTCATGCTTTTCATCACCTCTGCTCTATTCTGTTTTATCCATGACTCAGAGCTTTACCATCATCCACATATTGCCTTCATACTCGCTCTGCTTAAAATAGAGCCCGTAAGCTCCGCAGTTGCCGAGCGGCACCAAGCAGAGCCTGATGAATGTCGATAGCAGAGTCAAACACATGGCTTACTTCTTCCGTTTCTTTCGTGGGAGTGTAAAGGTGGGAAAAAATCTGTATTTAGTCACATATCAGAAACTCCTGTATTACTCAGTTTCTTAGTAGGAGCTGGAAGACAAACTGAAACCCCGGTCATTATGCATCGAATTTTCCATTCAGTGCAGTTTAATTCAGTTCCATTCAGTTTTATTCATGCTCTACAGTACCAGACACACACCTAGGTACTTGAAGGCATGTGGAAAATTTAGACCAAAGCTGCAAAAAAAAAAATACTAGACAGAAAAGAAACCCTCAGAAAGGAAACCCATGGCAACAACTCAATTTCATCCACTAACAAATTCCAGTGTAGATCTATCAATAAATACCATATGAGCTTTTCTTTAATGTGGTCTGGCTTTGGTCGGCACTGAGGCTGTTCTAATTTCCATTCTTTTGTGGATCACTTTGTTTTGGTTAATAATATTTTTATCTGATGCTGTGGAGGTTTTTTATATTTTGGACGATGCCTGTGACTCATAGCGGGGTGTAGAGCACACAAGCATTTCCTCTCTTAAAATTCAGATTTGTTATTTTTTCTTGAAGGGGAATTATAACAAAAAAAAAAAAAACATGAAAGCAATTAAAACGTGGTAAACAAACGATGTGGCTGTATCTCTCTTTTGAGTTTTCTGTTTCTTCTTTCTTTTTCATTATTTCTATCAGCACCAGCCACAGTCAAACTATGCTTTGTTTGAAGACACTGGCTCTTAAAGGTAGGGTAGGAGATGTTTTCCTGGAGCATTTTTTACTATATTGCTTAAAAAATCCCCTTCATGACCCGATTACAACCTATTAATTAAATCGGGGATGTCAATCTCATTTTAGTTCAGGGGCCACATTCAGCCTAATATGATCTAAAGTGGGCTGGAACAGTAAAATAATGTAAACAATAGGTTAAGAACTTATAAATAATGTCAATATCAAAGTTTTCTCTATGTTTTTGAATGAAAAAAGTACAAATCTGTAATGAAAATGTTTACATCTCCGAACTGTACTTGAACATAACATGAATAAATATGAACAACCTGACAATTTTTAAGAGAAATAAGTGCAATTTAAATAATATTATAATATGCCTTATTTTATCATTTATACACGTGCATCACAACTTACAGATCACAGTGGATCTACAAATACACAAAATATTTAGTAAGAGGCAGAATATTGGTACAATTCTACATACGTCTCTTAAGACATTTCATATTGTTCATATTTGTTCAGGTTATTCCCATTTTTTTGTGAAAGAATAGTCTGTAAATATAAACATTTTTGTGTAATTTTACTTTTTTTTTTTACACTAAAACAAAGACAAAAATGAGCAATTTTCATTATTTATAGGTTATTATGATAGTATTTTACTGGTCTGACCCACTTCAGATTGAATTGACCTAAAATCTAAAATGATTTTCACATCCTTGATTGTTAATATCTTCATTATAATTTTTGCATTTCACAAATTCATCCCAGGGGCCGGATTGAATCCTTTGGCAGGCCGGATTTGGCCCCCGGGCCGCATGTTTGACACCGGTGAATTAAATGCTCTAACATAGTGGTTCCCAACCTTTATTGGCTCATGACCCCATTTTAACATTACACATTTGTGGCGACCCCAGACATTCAAAATGGAGACTTTTATTTATTTATTTTTTTGTTAAAATTAATTTGTTTTTGATCATGTAATAGTTTGCTATACTATGTTGCAAATAAACGTTAATTTTAGACACATTTAGGCTATATAATGTATATTATTATATGGACGGAGGCAGAAAATCCAGGTGTAGATTACTGCACAAAGTGAGAATTTTATTTTCCTTGGTCAGGATATGTACAGTCAGTCCAGCTTGGATTTCCAAGGCTGACAATTAATACTGAACAAACAAGAACTCAAACTATGAATTATGAAAGAGCTGCAGCATCTGAAACTGACCACAATGAATATTTGACAGATAAACAGAACCACAGTGCTGCAGTTTCAGCTTCACAGTTTGTCATGTCTTTTTTGTTTTGTGATTGTCTCTCTCAACTCAACATATATTTTTTATTTGTAATTTTTTTTTTTTTTTTTTAATTAACCCTCTGGTATCCCGTCCAGCAAGGCCCTTACTAAGCACCAAGTGTGCCATTTTGGCACACTTGTGGAATAATGTCAAAATTTTTTTCATACACTTTGTTTTTAATTGTTTTACACTTTTTTCTATTTCATCAACTTGAGCCGTAAATAAAAATACCAAATACTCAATAATTGTCACATTTTTTAACCCTTTAAATGCTGTGTTTGTAATGTAAACAAACCATATTTTTGGATGCAAAAAACCCCAACAAATATTTTTTTTTCAATATACTACATAAAAAGTGGATCACATTATTTGATTTTTCATCCTGGCATATGTCAATGATTAACTCTAACACTGGTTAGTTTGCATTATTATTTTTGGTGCTAGGTCAAATGTTCAAAAATACTAGCATCTGTCACCAAGTGTGCGAAAAAGGTACACCTATAAATCAAACGATTAAATATTATATATTAATTTATTTTTCTACCCTAATTTGATTTTATTTTTGTAAATCAAGGTCAGCCCTAATCATACATATCAAATGAAGAAATAGTGCTTTTTAGGCACACTTGGGAGACAGATGCTAGACTTGTAATTTTCTTTTGTTTACAATGTGCAAATTTTAGTTGGTGGCCAGAATTTTAAAGATCATGCAAAAAAAAAAAAAAAAACAACTTTAGAATTCTAACCTTATTTAAATTGTGAAAAATAATATGAAGTTTTTTAAACATGAAGTGCAAAGCGTGCCTAAAAGGCGCACCCAGATACCGGAGGGTTAATTACTAGAAATTTCAGGTGACCTCAGATGGAGTCCTGACCCCAAGGTTGAAAAACACTGCTCTAACATAAATATCAAAAATTGAGTCACCTGTGGAATGGACAGGACTGAAAAAACACCATCCAATCATTTTAAGTGGCCCATCAAAATGATTGAACAGTGACATGTCTATCAAACTCTGCTGCCATTTGTCCCTCCCCCCTCCTCGTGCATGAATCGTGTGTTCTCAGAAGCTTGGAGCACTTGTTCAGGAAATGAAGCCGGAGCCAGAGCTTGGCTATATTAGCTATAATACACTACCAGGCAAAAGTTTGGACTCACCTTCTTATTTAAATGACATGAGATGGACCACAGATGGCCAACAAGTGCTCAGCATCATTTGGAACTCCTTCCAGACTTTTGGAAAACATTTCAGGTGACTACCTCATGAAGCTCATTGAGAGAATGCCAAGAATGCACAAAGCAGTAATAAAAGCAAAATGTGGCTATTTTGAAGAATCTAAAATGTAAAACATGCTTTGAGTTTTGTCACATCTTTTTAAACTACGTAATTCCATATGTGTTCATTCATAGTTGTGATGCCTTCAGTGAGAATCTACAATGGAAATAGTCATGAAAATAAAGAAAAACTAGAAAAGCACTCGGAGAGCGCAGACCTCCGCCAAGCACAAAAATTCCCCACATAATCGGTGATACAAATCCTACATTTATTTTTTAAAAAGATCCGGATCAGTCTTTGCCATTTGATAGAACACCCCATTGTAAATCCCTGAGTCAAATTGCATGAGATTTGCACAATTCCCCCATATTGTGATTTCCACCATAAATATTAGTCCCATATTTATTTGACCTATATTTTAAGATTCCTTGACCATGAAAACATACCATTAGCAACTGGATTCATAATTATATCCTTATTAGTTCAGTAGTTATTCACGAAAATCACATTTCTCGTAATGGCGGTTTTCTTCTGGATCTAGCTCCTTAAGTATTAAAGCTACATGAAATCCCGTGGCATACTCCCGATGCGGAACTGACTGAGCTACACGATGGCGCTTGTCAGAAATTTCTACCTTTAATATTAAAGGCACAGTAGGCCAAAAAGTAAGGGCACCCCCATTTTTTATATAAATTGAGATAAAATCCGCCTTCTGGATCAGATCCGGATCAGCCTTTGAAATGTGATAGAGGACCCCATTGTCAATTCCTGAGTTAAATTTCATGAGTTTTGGTCAATAATTAAGCGAGATATTGGGAAACGAAAATGTTGGCCCCATTTACCACAATGTTAACGAAAATTTCAAAGTGATCCAGAATCCAGGATTTCTTCTGGATCACCACCAAAAGTTAATCATTTCTTCCTTATCCCATTTCCAACAAACCCTGAAAATTTCATCAAAATCTGTCCATAACTTTTTGAGTTATGTTGCACACTAACGGACAGACAAACAGACAAACAAACAAACCCTGGCAAAAACATAACCTCCTTGGCGGAGGTAACCAGGTGAGTCCAAACTTTTGCCTGGTAGTGTAGGATGGAAAGTTCACCGGCAAACTGTTTAGTCACTAACATAAATCAGTAGAAAATGTAACGTTAGTCAGATAGGTCTGAACTGGGGCTGTTCTGGAAGAGCAGGGGGTCTTGGAGGAGACTGAATGAGGTATGCATGGATCGGGGTCGGAGCCAGAACCGGGCCTCGGGAACAAGCATTGCCAGTACTGTGGAGGCGTGGCTTCAGGGGGATGTCTGAAGAAAGGGGTTTGGACTTCTGAATTGAATATTTTCAAAATGTAGCTTTCTTCAGCTGTTTTTCTAAGATCTCATACCCCACCTTTAATGCTTTTTACTCGTAAAAGTGTTTCACCGTAATACACACCTACACATTTGCACAAAGGTGTGTGCCCTCATAAATTCCATCCAGGGAAATTTCAGCATTTCTGTCAGCTGAATTGAATAATACAGCTGCATCTTTTGTGCTGCATGATGAAAATCAATTCTGAGGTAGTCTTTGTGTCAATTAAAAGTTCTGAAGAGATATCAACTCAGCCCCGCGTAGTTTCACTGTCTCTTCAAACTAATGCTATTTTGGCTGAAGATGACTGCACTGTTTTTGGCCCCAAGCATTTGTTTGAATCCTACAATTCGATATCAGTGTAAAAACAGTTGAGATATAAGTCATATATTCTGGCTGGGCATACAAAGTGAAAAAAAAAAAAAAAAAAGTAGCGTTCTTGGCTCTAGAATAAAGACTATGCCCAATCCCATCAATCGAACCGCTGAAGGCAATTTCAGCGTAACTAAAAGTTGCAGTCTACCATCTTTTTTGGGTATTTTATTTATTTATGGAATTTCTGCTTTGAAATGAAAGACCATAAGTGTTTTTTTTTCTTGGGTTGAAGAGGTCAAACAGAAAAAAACAAGACATCTTTAAGCATAACATATTCAGCTGTCATGTGCCATCCGCTGGTCGAGTAAATTCATCGCACGTACGGGCATCTGGAGAAAATATAGGAAAAAGACAAGTTCTTGACTTAACCTTTTGCTAATGCACTGAGACCCTTAATCCATCCATCAACCCATTTTTTATCTCCATCGCTCTCCTCCACCGCTAACCGAAATAAGTGTGAGAAGAGTGGAAAACACTCCCTGTGGGTCAATGTCGTCCGCCACAAGAAATCAGTCAGTGTTTGGATTTGTGAAATATCCTTCAGCAATGACGTGACGAAAAGCTCAATTCAGCCCGGGTGAAATAATTCACCATTTTTATGTGCGTCCTTGTCAACCAGTGAAGTGA
Source organism: Sphaeramia orbicularis (assembly GCF_902148855.1). NCBI lineage: Eukaryota > Metazoa > Chordata > Actinopteri > Kurtiformes > Apogonidae > Sphaeramia > Sphaeramia orbicularis. Next base: position 11,592,504 of record NC_043969.1, on the reverse strand, counting down.
TGATTAGGTGGAAACTGGAGGACGAGAGTTGGTCATGCCTGAATAACTCGGTGTGAGGCAAACAAAGGCTTGGCAACTGACAGTGACTGGGGTAACGTTAAAGGCCGTGTTCACATCAGTTGGAAATAAGTCCAGAAATAAAATAAAAATGAATAGACAAATACGCTCTATAAAAAAGTTAATGTACTTAACTATGGGATATTATATGCAACAGAAAGCCATGTGTTTTTTTTTTTTTATTCAAGCCATGTCTGCCTGTAAAAAATTTTCTCATTTTACTCATAAATGACACATAATAGATTACTATGAATCAGAAAGCCTGGTGCATTGAGAAACTGTTGTTTATTCAATGTAATGTAGGTGGTGAATAACAATGAGCTGTAAAACTTTAACCACACATAAATATTCTATTCAGAGCGCTTCTCTATAACCTTAGACTTTACAAACTCCAGAGGCTTTTCATAAGGAGGCGCGGTAGATGGTGGGTAAATTGACTAGGGGGATAATTTGTCTGAACCTGGTAGAACTCAGTAATGCCTTCTTTTATAGATGCACTTCATTTTCACTTTCTCTCCTTCAAAAGTGTTAGTTAAATGTTTTATTAAGATTAGTTATAGACTGAATGCAACACAATTAAATATTGCATTTCCTCCCAAAGCTACAAATCTCATTCACGTTTTCCTGTAGCTAATTGGCATTATCATCCACTCTATTATACAAACAGTTGTGGCCCTCATTAACTTTAATGTGATTTCTCTGACAGGCATTCCAATGATTACCAATACTTTATGCTGGAGGAAAACCTGAATATATTTAGTTATTGTATAATCACTTTTAAATCTATGTGTCAAATGCAAGGCATGGTGCTGCTTATTGTGTTCCCCCTCAGGAAATCTCATCGCCTCCCATATCAGATCTCACATATCGGATCTGAAAACTCTGACCAACCGAAAGCAGCGAAACCATCATTAGCACACTTTTACAATTGGTTTGAGCGTATTGCATTTGATTTGCATCAGCTTGTTTTTTTTTTTTTTAGATTATTTGCATAAAATAATGAATCACTCTACATTAATAAAAAGAAAAAGAGAAAAGTCTTATAATGCATCTTGTATTTGACTCACCTGCTGGGTCATATACTGTACAGGGTGAGTCAGAAAAAACGCTCTTTTCATTTAAAGAAATTGTACCACTGAAATGGAAATGCTTATTTTTCTTTTGATTATACAGTCATATTGATGTGGTTATTGAGCATGTCTGGCGATTGAATCATTGATTTATGGCATAGCATAACAGAGGGAATGTCCATTGTTTATTGTGCACCGAAATATCTGCCAACACAGTTTATGCCACCGTGAATGAAATTGAAATTGTCAACCATTACAGCATGTTTACTCGCCATCAAAATGTTTTGTCTCAACGAAGTCGTCCGGCACGACCTTCAACCTGGCTACCATTCAGATTGATGCAAATCTGTGCTCGTTGTCGCATCTCTAACACAGCTCTTCTCGCCATTCGTGTTCGTCGTAGGGCTTGGATTTCAGCAGTGATGCGATTTCGGAGTTCCTGAAGAGTTTGTGGAACAGTCTGATACACACGGTTTTTAAGATACCCCCACAAGAAAAAATCAAGGGGGGTCAAGTCCGGGGATCTAGGTGGCCACTCTCTCTCCTGACCCAAACAGACAACTCGATGAGGAAATAATACCTGCAATCGCTGTGGTCTTGCCATGATGAAAACTCCCTGGGCACTGTCATGTAGGCCTATGTCCTGAGTGTGAAAGCAAAGCCCCGACTCCTGTAATTGTTGTCAATTTCAAGTTTGTTCACTGTGGCATACATTGTGTTGGCAGGTATTTCAGTGCCCAATAAACAATGGACCTTCTCTCTCTTATGCAATGCAATAAATCTATGACTACATCACCAGACATGCTCAATAACCACATCAATATGACTGTATGGTCAAAAGGAAAATCAGTGTTTCCGTTTTAGCAGTACAATTTCTTTAAATGGAAAGAGCGTTTTTTTCTGACTCACCCTGTAGCTAAGAGGGTTTCGCACTAAGACAAATGTCACTTCTGCACATTCTTTTTCTCTAATGAATTTCTGAATTGCTGCAGTTAACACAATGAAATACACTAGTCAACATTTGCTAGGGATCAGGACTATAACTTTGCTATATTTGGGGGTGTAATTCTGGAAACTTGAAAATTTACTTTCCCAGTGGAGTACAGCCTGCGGATGCGCATGGTGGCCACACACATTATTGACATCACACCGTATGTGTTTCAGAACATTCTGAGTGGTTTCAGTGAAAACAAAATTGGAAGAGTAATTGTTGTGAACTCTAATTTCTAGGGTTGTATCACCCTTTTGCCAGAAAATGCAATAAAAATTTATGTTTTTTTTTACCTTTTGGTCCATGTTTCTTTACATGACTAGCCAAAGTACACACATAATATATGAATTCACCCAAAATATTATACATCAGTTATTGTGCAAATATAAAACTGATCCCTCACAAATGTTGACTAGTATATTAAGATTTATTTGAAACATTATTTTGACTACTGCTTCCAACAAATCACTGTGTGGATGCAAAACAGCTTCTCCAACTAAACTCAGACAAGACTGAAGTCATTAGTCGCTTTTCCATTGACCCTCAAATTGTGCAAATATAACTTACGTGTAAAAATTGACCTAATGGGAAAACGACAATTTCGCCAAAAGTCTCATTTTTCATTTAAAAGTTTAAAAGAGGTGGTTTTTCGGGCGTAGCGCAAATGGTATATCATGCAAAAACTGCAATGGAAAGAGCTCTTTTTCGCAACTAGAGTCAGGTGAATTAAAAAACTGGATGTTGACGTACATTACAATAAGCGAAGAAGAAGAACAAACATGTCATGGTACACGATAAAATCGCCAGTGTTTATATAACACTTAAAGAGTTCATTTTAACACTACCTCAGTGAGCATATGGTCCCTATCTATAAAGTGTAAAATTTACACTGAACATAGAGTTACATTTCCAGAGTCCACTTTACTCTAGTAAGAGTTAATATTTTACACTACACTACACTTATCAGTGTCAATCAAGTTTTACACTATGTGAGAAGTAACACCCATAGTGTTAGTCACATTCAACACTGAAGAGTTAAGGGTTAAGAAATAACTTTTCCAGTGTTAAACCTACTTAACACTACATGTTGATAAATAAATTACTCCAAAGAGTGTTGATTTCTAACTGCTTCCTACCAGTGTTACATGTGATGTGCTGTAGTCTCAGTGTCTGCAGGGGTGAAAAAAGATAACATTATTTCTGGACCCAATTTATTCCAAGTAAAAATGAAATATTGCAATTAAAAGTAAACATAAAATGACATGTAAAATGAAAGCCGCTGACCCGATATCACGTTTTCCATTTGAAATTCGGTATTTGAAAACATGTACCCAACAGTGACGATGATGATGTAACTATATTCTCGCACACAGAATCTGCTTGGGTGAAATAACAAAAGCAATAGTTTATTTACACAAACTTACAAACGCAATTTTTCAATGCGAGGAAGATAGCGACGCCAGAGTCCAACTTCTCATTCAGTTTGAGCACAGAGGTAGGTAGGCGGGGCTTTTCAGAGTCATTATTTTTTAACACTGAAAGGTATCTTGCTCTTATCGGTGTTGAATTAACTTTGAGAGAGTCAGTTTACTTTAACACTAAATATATGACACTGACAGTGTAAAACCTCTGTTAACTCCAATTATTTTCAGTAATGAAATGATTAAATTTTGGTGGTGATCGGAGGCGGGGAGGGGGCATTTCTTCCTTGTGACTGTATCAACATTTCCTGAAAATTTCATGAAATCCGTCCATAACTTTTTGAGTTATCTTGCTAACAAATGAACAAACAAACAAACACACACACACACGCATGGGAGGCAGATCTGTCCTGGCGGAGGTCTGGGCTCTCTGAGGGCTTTTCTTGTTTATATATGTTTCTATCTGGTTACCTCCACCAAGGAGGTTATGTTTTTGCCAGGGTTTGTTTGTTTGTTTGCTAGCAAGATAACTCAAAAAGTTATGGATTTTCATTACATTTTCAGGAAATGTTGATACTGGCACAAGGAAGAAATGATTACATTTTAGTGGTGAACATGGGGGGGGGGGGGGGGGGGGCAGATCTGTCTTGGCGGAGGTCTGACCTCTGTGAGTGCTTTTCTTGTTACTTATGTTTTCATCGGGTTTTGTCTGTCTGTTTGTCTGTTAGCAAGATAACTCAAAAAGTTATGGATGGAACTTCATGAAATTTTCAGGAAAGGTTGATACTGGCAAAAGGAAGAAATGATTAAATTTTGGTGGTGATCGGGGGGGGGGGGGCAGATCTGTCTTGGTGGAGGTCTGCGCTCCCCATGTGCTTTTCTTGTTACCTAGGTTTTCATCGGGGTTTGTCGGTGTGTTTGTTAGCAAGATAACTCAAAAAGTTAAGGATGGAATTTCATGAAATTTTCAGAAAATGTTGGTACCGGCACAAGGAAGAAATTATTACATTTTGGTGGTGATTGGGGGTGGGGGGGCGGTTGTTCATCTGTATGTTAGTAAGATAATTCAAAAAGTTATGGATGGAATTTGATGAAATTTTCAGGGAATGTTGATAGTGGCACAAGGAAGAAATGATTAAATTTTGGTGAAAATGGGGGGGGGGGGGGATATGTCTTGGCGGAGGTCTGCGCTCTCCATGTGCTTTTCTTGTTACTTATGTTTTCATCGGGTTTTGTCTGTCTGTTTGTCTGTTAGCAAGATAACTCAAAAAGTTATGGATGGAACTTCATGAAATTTTCAGGAAATGTTGATATTGGCACAAGGAAGAAATGATTAAATTTTGGTGGTGATTGCGGGGGGGGGGGGGGGTGTTCATCTGTCTGTTAGTAAGATAATTCATAAAGTTATGGATGGATTTGGATGAAAATTTCAGGAAAACTTGATACTGGCACAAGGAACAGATGATTACATTTTGGTGGTGATGTGGGGGGAGGGACTGATCTGTCTTGGCGGATGTCTGCGCTCTCTGATTGCTTTTCTAGTTATTTATGTTTTATTTCTTATGTTTTAATTGTATTTGTGTGTTTTTAATTTGTCTCTTTTCCATTTTTGTAAAGCACTGTGAATTGCCCTGTGTATGAATTGTTCTATACAAATACATTCGCTTTGCCTTACAGTTTTCTTTTCTAACTTCTGCTTCATGATTACTACAGCTTCTCTGTGGTTTTGTTTTTGGAGGTTAAATACTTCACATGCTCAACATAGTGCTTCGGTTATTGGGTGACCTCTGCTGCTTTATCAATACGAACTATTGATATCTGTGATGGCGCTACAAGCATTAGGAAAGTGATCAATCAAGGCTAAAGCTGTAGACCTTATGTTATAGGTGATTACCTCCTACCACCCGTGGTTTAAAGGATTTACTGTTAATGACTCTGAGCACTATCTGTTTTTCCTCTCCCCTTCTAAGAACTACTAAACCACTTACTTCTTCTTAGGTGTACTTTTGCACCTCTAAGCTCTAGACTTGTAGGAGAGCAAAATGTTTTCTTATTCTCATACATAGAGTGTTTTTGTTTGTTTTGTTTTTTTTGTGAAATACTGTAGGCTTTTAATGTGCTTTTTCTGAGCTTTTTGTTCCAGAAAATATCTATTTCTGTGTTCTTACAGCTATATTAAAAACAAAAAACTCACCAGAATACAGGCCTGAAGGTCTCTTGAGAGGTTTCAATGAGTTGCTTTAGAAAAGAAAACTTCTCTCCTGTGTGTGTACTCTTAAGACTGACAGATGTGTGTTTGTTCCGGGCAAGGCTACAGCTGGCCATTTCAGTCCCTGATAACAAGTGCTTTTTGATGCCCTACCTCAAAAAACAAATAAAAAAACAAACAAACAAAAAAAAGAAATGTGCATGAAATCTTAACCATACAGTTTTAGAGCCTAAATATAACCACAAGACACTCGTGCAGTTTGCCAGCTTTTTAGACCCAATAATAAAAGAGAAATTTAGACAAATTTCACCCCAGGATGTTCCTAATAATAACCTCAGATAAATGCAAAAAATATATACTCTCGCTCTGAGCCATCCCAAAATTAATAGATTTTTAATCAAATATTGGGGCCAAAAATAGGACTGAAAGTTGGACAGGAAAAACTACCTGGGTGTCAGTGTATTTTATCTGGAAAACATGGCTTGATATGGTCTTAAATAGACTATAAATAAAGACACGGTGTTAAATTTGTCAATTCTATTGGGTTTTCCAACCCAGACATGTAGGTTTTTCATGAATTTCATTCCAGGTTTTGTGTGTAATCCATTGTGTCCACTTGTGTTACATGCAGAACCTGCCCAGTTAAACCCATATAAATCACAAATGATTTTGCAACAGTGGTCATTTTTGTGAAACACTCTGCCTTGCCTCATTAGTTCAATTCCCAAAATGTACCTGTGAGAGAATGAAAATATATTAAAAAAAAAAAAAAAAAAAATAGTAGCACGTAATTTTCGTGTCCTTTCGACCATGTTACAAGCAGATTTTTGTATTAAAAAATAATGTAAAATATCCGAGTGTTCTTTAAGTGAGTATATGAGTCCCATCTGGCTATGTTTAGTCATCCTTTGGAGGATAGTGTATATCCATTGTGGTTACCTGAGTGCAATTGCTGTTAAATTTAAGAGATAGAAAGAGAATGGTCACTACAAGGACGAATGAACTTTGTTCCACGATTTGAGGCTTTTTATTTTTGGGGCTCATTTGCCTTATGGGCTGGTAAAGTGCATGTCCTGGACCCAACAAAAACTGGAATGATATTTGTCTCTTTTTGACCAATGTCGATCTGCTGGTGAATTTACCTGTTCATATATATAAAACCAAAAGTGGTAGGTTTTTGATTTTGAAAGCCACGGTTCATTTTTTTTTTTTTTTTTTTCGGTTCGGTATGGGAAGAAGAAAACCCCTCAAAATGTCTTTAATACATTTATGAATTTTTGAAAAATTTTCCCCCAATTTTTGGACACGATGGAATATAGAAAAACAGGAATGTAATTCTGCTGCTATAAATCAAATAGAAAATAAAATTAATTATTAATATTACTAAATGTATTTTAAACATTAGTATTGCACTTTTCCCTGACAGGTAGTTTTGAACAAACAACAAAAATCAAGTCACAGTTCTGTCAATTCACATTCTGCATAAAAATAACAACAAAAAAATTCCATATGAAGTGCAACATTAACAAGAGGACAAACTGGTATTCTTTCTAAACAAACTGAAGAGAAACATTGACAACAAAAAATTAACCAAATTATTTATTTTGGGACAGAGAACAAACTGTTTAGGCCACTTTGTGTACGTGTGTGCGCGTGCAGGGTGTGATTTGTCGGGGGGATTTTTTTTTTTTGGTTGGAGCTGGGGGGGGGGGGGGGGGGGGGGGGGGGTGTCCATAACAAACGTAACTAACGCTGGCGTGAAACAAAAGTGAAACTTTATATACTTTCAACGTCCAACTCCAGGTTCTATTCCTCTGTTATACAGTGTGTGTGTGTGTGTGTGTGTGTGAGAGAGAGAGAGAGAGAGCTAGTGTAAGTGTTTTAGAACTACCGTAGTTCATAGGGGCCAAACAACGTCCATCTTATTAACGTCTGTTTCCCTGTTGTTGTCTTTCACCGGGACCTGAACTGATTCCAAACTGGACTGTAATGATGGTGGAGGGTCTTCAGTCTCTTCCTTCCAGGTTTGCATCATATTTTTGGGGGGTTTTTTTGTCTTTTTTTAACCTTATATCAGCTGCTATTTCGTATTTTGGGTCAATGTGCGCGTCCTTCAATATGTCCGTGTGGAACTTACGCGGATTAAAAGTTCTGCATCAAACAACGTCTTTCGTTTCTTTTTCTTTTTCTCAACATACTGTGCCGTTTCAGTGCAGCTGTGTACCGAACCGAACAGGTGTGTACCGAAACTGTTCGGTTCGTGTACCGTTACAGGCCTAATATATATATATATATATATATATATATATATATATGTGTGTGTGTGTGTGTGTGTGTGTTTTATCTGAAAAATAGTTTCTCTTTTATCTCAGTAAGTATTCATTTTTAAAATAAACCCAAAGTGCTTCCAAACTTGCTTCATAACATTAGTCTACATCTGGTTTGAATTTTTAGCCCCCATGCCCTGTTTCATAGAAGCACCCATATATAAACTTAAACCCTATGTGTGCATGTAAGGGTGTCTTGTGTTACCTATAAAGGCTGTGGTGCCGACTGTAGTTATGCTTCATCATAAGTTATTCATCACTGTCATTATGATGATGATCATTAGGCTATTTTGGTTTTCCCTCTGGCAGTCGGTGCCCTATGCACAGAGCATGATGCACTTAATAGCAGCAGCAGCAGCAGCACTAGGCTCATGAAGCACACACATCTTAGCAGCAGGTTTTGAACTGTTGTTCAGTGTCTTCAGTGAGATATAAATCCTCGGTCTGATTTGAATCTTACACTCAAATAAATCTAAAAGCTTATTTCTTTCTGTTCATCCATCATCTCTGCCTTGAAGAGAGTTTCTTGATGTCGTGGGGCTGCATTGTAATAAAGAAGGTTGACTATGAAGCTATTTCAGCTAAACCCTTTGCACAGGTGGATTATGTGCGTCTGTACTTCCTTTAAGGCACAAACACATAATACAGTGGCCTGTTATCCATCACAACTCACTGACAGAGCCTCAGAGGAAGTGTGTTTTCACAGTTGACAAGCCAGAGAAGACATTCTCACCACTACCTCAGTTTCACTTCAGGGGGAAAATACAGTTTTGAATCTGGATTTAGTCTTTGGGTGTGTGTGTTTGTGTACACGTGTGCAGGCTTGTATGTTTGTGTACGACAAAACTTCAGAGTGTATCGATATATTGACCAATTTACTGGACAATCACTAACAGCCCAGTGTATCTGCTCCAGGCTGCTCCTAACTATACCTTGGGGAGCATTTGTTGGTTTTAGGCAGAAGGTTTGCTTCAGGGCACTGCTGCAGAGGTGTAAATGGCTGCATGATGTTCTTAAATTACCCACAAAAGGAGCGGATAAAGAAGGAAGAATGGATTTCCTCCAGTGCCAAGGTTTGTCTGAATCTTTTGTGACAGAAAACACTAAAGAAATAAATGAAGAAGAACCTCGACAATTGTTAGAATGTGGCATTCTGGGTTTTACAAAAGCACGATTCTAAATCTAAAGGCCCTGTCACACCTTGACGATTTAGACGGTGTATGCCGATCTAGCAACATTTCAACTCCATTTTTATACAGCCAACACATGTGGCTCTTTCATCCCTCTGCTGTGGCTCCCTGTGGCTTTAGATAAATAACAATGAACATTTAATTTAAATAGGTTTTATTTTAGCTTGTTTCTTTTTTAAATGTAATTCTAAATGTATAGATTATGATGATATTAGATATTACTGGTATTATCTCCTGCTGCACAACAAAGTCCGGTCGCTGTCCAGAGGGGAGGTGCTGAAATGCTTTGCTGCATGTCTGGAAGAGGTGAAAAGATCGATTAGAACACGTCAAATATGTCTAAATACGTCAATATGCGTTGGAGATAAGTTTGATATAAGTTAGACATAAGTTCAAAGCATGTTACACAGAGGTTAGTAATGAGTTTGGATGCGTTAGACTTTATCTTGATGTATTTCGACTCATGAGTAAAGTACAAGTAACATGAGCGAACATGGGTCATGATTGCATAACTTACCTGAGACATACACTGGCAAAAAAATTTCTCGCCAACCTCTACCAGCGTGTTTCAGCGCTCTCTTAACTTATACAAAACTTAACTCATCCAGAGTTCTTGGTCGAGTCGTGTACACTTTACTCTTGAGATAACCCCACAAGAAAAAATCACAAACGGACAAATCTGGCGATCTAGGGGGCCAGGAAACGTTACCGAATCTTGAGATCACACGTTTACCGAACAATTCTCGCACAGCCGCCAATGGTTACAATGGGAAAAAAATGGGAATTTTTGAAGTGCGTATTGGCAGACATGAGCAAGTGGCAGCACTGCGAGACAGTGACCTTGAGCAAGTAAACACACCCCCATTTTAGTAACCATTGGCGGCTGTGTGAGAATTGTTCGGTAACCGTGTGATCTCAAGATTCGGTAACGTTCCCTGGCCCACTAGATCGCCAGATTTGTCCGTTTGTGATTTTTTCTTGCGGGGTTATCTCAAGAGTAAAGTGTACACGACTCGACCAAGAACTCTGGATGAGTTAAAACAGAGAATTCAGGATGAAATTCACAGTATCCCAGCTGAGATGTTGCAGCGGTCAATGAGGAATCTCAAAAGCAGATTTCAAGAATGCATTCGGACAGGAGGACGCCATCTACAGGAAGTAATTTTTAAAAAATGAAAATTCCATCATTGTTTCTTAAATGGCATGGTTTAAGGTTTCAATTACTATGAATGAAATATTTTTCTTCCATCACTCTTGGTTTTATTGGATTGTTAAAAAGTTCCCGTTTTTTTGTGTCACCCTGTACAAGGCAGAAACTGGCAATAAAGTACAAAGACAGATGTGCGTAAAAAGAGACATAAGAACGTGTCACTGCTTTAGTTGTGACATTTCAGCTACATGGATGCACTCGGTTGGTCATCTCATTTCATTGTGTGTCATGGTTTATGGCAGACACTGACCTGTCAGGCTTTAAGAGTCCACAGTGTTCCACCTCAGTGCTGTTCCTGCAGTCCCCGAGGAATCCTTGAGGACCAGGGTATCTCTCTGCTCTATCATGTACAAGCTCCCGACTGTACTCCTTCCATGTATTTGCGCAGAACAACTGTAACTCTAACTTGATTTTGTCGGATCTGTGAACACGTCAAAGAGCCTGCACGTCTCGGGTCAGTAGCCGGGTCAAAGTAGAGCGGACAGGTCCTTCTGTGCCAAATAAGATGCTATATTTATCCGGTGTGTGTCTGCATTTAGTTGTATTTTCCTCCTGTCTGAATCATCTTTCACACTGACACAGTTAAACCCTGTTGGCAGTGAGTCTGGAAGGGTCAGTACACATTGTCCTGTCTTGACCCTCCTTCTGGCTAGGACTGCCTTTAGTGAACCTCTGTTTCTATAATGCGAATTTATTATAACTGATGTTCAAACAATATAAAATTAATAACCGCAAAGGGACGTGTAAAGAGAGAGAAGAGGGATTTGCCCTTGTCTTTATTCTGTACACCCTTGTTGTAATTCAGTCTGAAATTACCATCTTCCAGGAAAGTGTTTACGGAGAAATCTGTGCTAACATTGACAACGTTAAGATCAACATGTGACGGCAGTTTCCACGGAACGTGTCCAAACATGGATCGATCGTGCACACCTGTGTCATTCACACGTCTCCTGTATGGAAGGACTACGAAGGAAGCCAAAGCCAGAGCTGCAATTGGATTGACCTTGTTAACCCTGGAAGTTAAGAGAGGTGGAGAGTGTAGCTGCTGGCAAACAACAGACATTGATTGAAGTCAAAGAGCAAGGCTTTCTCCACCCTACCAACATTCCACCCACCCCTCCCACCTGCGTTTTTCTCTCTACCTTTTTTTTTTTTTTTTTTTCCCCTGTAGAGCCCCATGGCACATTCACAGGGTTTTGGTTAGGTCATCACAAGTCCTTGGGTTGTACAAGTCATGTTTGCAAACACTATCCCTGCGTTCACATTCACTGAATTCACTTTGTATGAAACCAAAACACTTTTCTATCGCAGTAGTTATGTTTATCAGTGAACCCAGATAGTGAATATTTTGGCAGTATTATGGCATACATTTGGCATTTTTGGCTTTCTTTTGGCATTATGAAAACCTTTAGGCATAACTGTGGTATGATTAAGGCAGTGGGCCCCCCTATGGAGGATGAAACATCTGCAGGCCCCCCCTCAACCCCAATAACATTGTACCAGTGGTACAATTATAACTTTTATTGAAAGAAAGATTAATTTCATAACAACACTTTTTGGTTTTCCTTAAATAATTTTTAATTAATTTTTAAAATCTTTTTTTCCCCATTTACTTATAATGGGTGAAATTTTCAAATGTCTGTAACAGCAAAACTATTGGTTGAATTCATACCAAATTGGGTTTATAAATTGCCAGTGACCCAGAAAATCTAAATACATTTTGGGAACAGTAGGTCAAAGTTCAATATTTTAATGAATTTTTATTTAATTTTATTTTTTTCCACCGTTTACTTAGAACGGGTGAAATTTCAAATGTCTGTAGCAGCAAAACCATTGGTTGAATTCATACCAAATTGGGTTTATAAATTGCCTGTGATCCAGAATAAATGTGGTCACATTTTGGGAAAAGTAGGTCAAAGTTTAAATTTTTAATGAATTTTTAAATTCTTTTTTCTTCTTCCATTTACTTATAATGGGTGAAATTTCAAATGTCTAGAACACAGGTGTCAAACATGTGGCCCGGGGGCCAAATCCGGCCCGCCAAAGGGTCCAGTCCGGCCCTTGGGATGAATTGGTGAAATGCAAAAATTACACTAAGATATTAACAATCCTTTTAGTTCAGGTTCCACATTCAGACCAATTCAATCTCAAGTGGGTCATAATAACCCATGAATACTCACAACTCCAAATTTTTCTCTTTGTAAATGTAAATGTTTTCATGTATTTCCACTAAAGCAAAGTATAATATTGCAAAAATATCTGAATAAGCTGAACAAATATGAACAACCTGAAATGTCTTAAGAGAAGTAAGTGCCATTTTAATAATATTCCACCTGTTACTAAATGTTTTGTGTATCCACTGTGATCTGTAAGTTATAATGTACATGTTTAAATGATAAACTGAAGCGTAATATCGTTAAAATTACAAATGTTTTTTTCCAGTTTGTTCATATTATTCACATTGTTTGAAAGGATAGTTTGTAGATGCAAACATTTTCATAATGTAATTTTACTTTTTTTCACTCTAAAACGTAGAGAAAAGTTTGGAGTTGACATTATTTATATATTATTATTAGGGCTGGGCAAGTTAACGCGTTATTACTGTGTTAACACATTCATTAAATAACGCCGACAATTTTTTTAAATCTCCAGTTAATGCCGTTCTGCCTTTCAACCAAGTCTTAGTTCATTTATACATACGGACTCTTATTTTGAAACTCATGCTTTTATTTTGGCGCTCCACACGCACCAAGCGCCGGTGCAGCTGACAGGAGAAAGCGAACTTTCCGAGTAATACTGAATCAAACTTTGTTTAACTCCTGCAGTTCAACGCCTGTATGTATCAATCATTCTGTTGTTTGCTAAATAATTTCACATGCAAATGTGCCATTAGAAACATGTTTATGACGTTATTTTGGATGTGTTTATTACAATGTGTTATTAACATGTTTAAGCTAATTCGTTTACGCTAGCAGTCGGAGATGGGTTGCTAATTCTTTATGCAGGCTCATGTTAAGTTTATGTAAATTCATTGGTTGTGTTTAGGTATAATATGCCAGCCTTTGAACTAACCTTTACTTATTTACCATGTGATTATCTCGACGCTAACTTGAATGGGAAAATCCATAGACATGCTAACGATTAGCATTTAAAGATTAACTTAAGATATACCATGTCTTTTTATCCAGCAACAAAGGTTCACATCAGAGATATTTGATACTATTCATTCTAACAACAACTGAACGTAAAATACTCACAGGCAAACGTTTTTGGGACCATATAAACAGAGTGAAAGAAACGTGTCTGTTAGTTCCTTCTTATGTCCGAACTCACTACGGTAACGCTGCAAGGACAAAACATACGTTAGTGCAACTTATTCGGACCACTAGAGGGCCCCCTTTGCTTGCTTTTAACAACTGAACATCACATATTATTGGGCTTATTAGTATTAGTACTTATTAGTGGGCTTAAGACTCCTGTCAATCACTCACAACCTGAAATAAACTGGTGTGGACGTAAACATGTATAAAAGTAGCGGTCTGTTCCATGGACATTTTCATTTTAAATGTCGTCAGATGGTGGGGTTGAGAAGGACACTGAAATGTGGAATTATTTTTATCACCGAAAGGCACCCAATATAACTATGCAATTAATCGCAGAAATCCATGCGATTAATTGCGATTAAAAATTTTAATCGCTGCCCAGCACTAATTATTATATTATAATTTTACTGGTTTGGCACACTGCAGAACAAATTTAGCTGAAGGTGGCCCCTGGACTAAAATGAGTTTAACACGCCTGGTTGAGAAAAACCTAAATTTTGTTTCAATTTACTTTAAACTTGGCACATATATAGAGACAATTGATATGATGACATCAGCTGGATTGATACCAAAAAGAGCTACAATACATGCGAGGGGTGGGGTTTGTTGTGCCTGGCACCACACTGAAAAAAATTGGGGGTGTTATTTACTTAGGAAAGTATTTGCACTTAGAATTGTAAGTAAATTCTACACGGACGATCATCAAGTAAACTTTACTTGCAGATATATGTTTATTTTACTAGCAAACCTCAGGTAATTTACTGATGATTATTAATATGGTCACTGAATTTTACTTTCTCCTTCTTTGTAAGTTTTACTTACATCCTGACTGCTTTAAGCTAAAAAATGCTAATGCTAATGCACCCAAAGCTAATGGCTTTTCAAGGTAATTTTCAAATACTGTAATGTTTTGGTACAACAAAGTTACCAGAGAGTGAATATTTGTTACACTTCTCAACAGTGACATTTCCTTTCATAAAACAATACATGTTAAAAACAGCACAGACTGTCTGACAGCAGCACAGACCATTCAGTCATGGTGTCAAACTGAAATATTCCTTCCACCCAGTTCCCTATAGGCAGAACTTGAGTCATAGAACTACAGAACACACAACAGCAACTTGCTTTTAACAAATATTTACAACTTGCAAGGTAGCGCACTGTCACATGACACAATGACACTGTAAACTACGTGAGTCACATGACTCGGCATAAACTGCCCCCATTATAATCAGTGTGGCTTGCTACAGTCCTTTTTATAACTTTTATTAATGGACAATATTTAAGTAACATTTACACAACATTTTACAAATTTTTTCTGCAGTTTACATTGTCTATTAAAATTTACTTGGTATTTCTAAGTTCCTATGCCATGACTATAACCTTTGAATATTTTGTGAAAATACATAATACAACTTACTCTTCCCACACAGTTTATTTATTACACAAATGACATATTTAGTTTTACTTGAATAATTCCAGTTCTCACTGATACTTACAATTAGAAAATAAAAATTGTGACAGATGACCTAATAAATATTACTACACCCACCAAAAAATATTTTTTTCAGTGCACTCGTTTTGTCAGTTCTTCCTCAGACTTGTACTCGACTGAAGCATATTCGCTGTAGCTCATCCTGACCTCTCATGCAGCACTGCGCAGCACCGCTCTAGTATCTGACTGTCATCTGACTCCCAGATCACAGTCCCCTACAACAAAAAAAAAGAGAAACAGCTCAGGTATCAAACAAGGAATCTCACTTTTTCTATTTCCAGCCATCTCTATTTCACTTGTACCCCCCCACCCCACCCCCCCTTCCTGTCTCGACGTCTGTGTCCCCTCTCCACATCAGCCCTCCAGCTTCCTTTCTTGTCATTTGGAATTGCAGCTCTGATAGGAGTGAAATAATCAGGCTGCCAAGTTGGCTGCAAACGGACGGCATGGGGCGCTTTGATCTGGACTTTCTTTTTTCGGCATGCGCCCACATATGGTCAGGGACACACACATATGGGTAGTGACAGACGCACGGTGCAAAGAGGCACGAGTTAAGAACGAGCTTAGGTTTTTTGGGTTGCAGATTTGCAGAGGATGTGTGCCAGTTAGAGCATTCATTCAGTAATTGTTGTTTCAGCGGTGGGGGTGGGGGTGGGGGGTGCACCATTTTAGCCCATGGTTAAGAGGCATTACCAAACACCGCTGCTATAGCTCAGCAGGCGTCATAGTTTGAAAGCAGCGCTAATGACATAGTTATAATGTCTGCTTATCTTGGCTATGTGAAGCTGAATGTTAGTAGAGGGAGCTGTGCACTATATGTGTGTATATGTGTGTGTGTGTTTAATCTTACAGTGTTGCTCTATGTAGGATGCCTTTTTTTTTTGGCATGTTTAAATAGAGGTTTCAAGGTCTCTATATCTAAATACATGGCCTCCATGAATGTGTGCATTGGACGGATTAATTGCATAACTGATATGCAGATCTCAATAATCCGAAGAGTCAACTCAGTTAATATGGTCCTTGTTTGCCTTTTATGTAACCTGGTTATTGTTGTTTATGTAAGCACGGCAGCTGCGTACGTGTTTAGTCATGAGTGAACTGAGCCTCTGTGCAGATGGTGCTTTCAATTGTTTTCAGGTGCTGGATGTTCCAGCTGTTCTTAGCCTGAACAATGACAAATTCTCCAGGTCCAACATCACAGTCCATGCTTATATTTAATTTAATTTTGCTTTATTTATTTTATTCATTCATTCATTTTCTGAACCCGCTTTATCTTTACTATAGTCCAGGAGCCAGGATAGCCTACCATGCCCCGCCCGCCCCCCCCCCAAAAAAAAAAAAAAATGTCACCTGATTTTTTTTTTAACCTTTGTGATGTCCTAAATGAGAAACTGAGTGGTAACACTTAACCCTTAGATGCACACATGGGGTGCATCTAAGTGTTATGGTCTCTGGACCTGTTGAATGTTCTCTGTTTGTCCTCCAGACACACAAACATGTTTTGACACCTGATTGACTTGATTGATTGATTGTTAAGTGCTAAAATGTGAATGAAAAGTAAAAAATGTACATGTCAAAAATGAAATTACTCTTTTGTTTGAACAAAATATATCATCTTAACCAAAATGAGAGAAATGTCTTTAGTTTATTGCAAAAACGCATTGATTTTAATTGGGGTCATTTTTGACCCCACTTGTGGAAGAGTGGGGTAGTGACACAAAAACTGCAATTTCTTAAAATTAATGAAAAAATAAATAAATATGCAAATGGCCTGATGTCACAAACATGTTTTATGAGGAATACCTGGAATATGAAAATATTACAATTCTTCGTTTTAAAGATTTTGAAGAATAAAAACCCAGTTTATTGAAAAACGCATTGATTTTAATTGGGGTCATTTTTGACCCCACTTGTGGAAGAGTGTAGGTATTGGTAGGTTGTGCATCCAAGGGTTAAAGCACAGGTGTCAAACATGCAGCCCGGGGGCCAAAACCAGGGGGAAAAACAAGTGGTGCTAGGCACAACAAACCCCACCCCTCGCATGCATTGTAGCTCATTTTGGTATCAATCCAGCTGATGTCATCATATCAATTGTCTCTATATATATATGTGCCAAGTGTGAAGTAAATTGAAACAAAATTTAGGTTTTTCTAGACCAGGCGTGTTAAACTCATTTTAGTCCATGGGCCACCTTCAGCTAAATTTGTTCTGCAGTGGGCCGAACCAGTAAAACTATAATATAATAATTAGTGCTGGGCAGTGATTAAAAATTTTAATCGCAATTAATCGCATGGATTTCTGCGATTAATTGCATAGTTATATTGGGTGCCTTTCGGTGATATTTCAGACTTGAACTACTCCGGTGATAAAAATAATTCCACGTCAGTGTCCTTCTCAACCCCACCATCTGACGACATTTAAAATGAAAATGTCCATGGAAAAGACCGCTACTTTTACACATGTTTATGTCCACACCAGTTTATTTCAGGTTGTGAGTGATTGACAGGAGTCTTAAGCCCACTAATAAGTACTAATACTAATAAGCCCAATAATATGTGATGTTCAGTTGCTCAAAGTAAACAAAGGGGGCCCTCTAGTGGTCAGAATAAGTCTCACTAGCGTATGTTTTGTCCTTTCAGTGTTACCGTGGTCAGTTCGGACATAAGAAGGAACTAACAGACACGTTTCTTTCACTCTGTTTGTAAAAATAATTCCACATGTCAGTGTCCTTCTCAACCCCACCATCTGATGACATTTAAAATGAAAATGTCCATGGAAAAGACCGCTACTTTTACACATGTTTATGTCCACACCAGTTTATGGTGTGTGTGACAGGTGTCAAACATGCGGCCCGGGGGCCAAAACCGGCCCGCCAAAGGGTCCAATCCAGCCCGTGGGATGAATTTGCAAAGTGTAAGTAAGGGCATTAAACTCAAAAATAATATCATAATAACCTATAAAATAATGACAACACCATTTTTTTCACTTTGATTTAGTGCAAAAATCATTAAATTATGAAAATGTTTACATTAACAAACCATCCTTTAACAGTAAAATGTGAATAACTTGAACAAAATGAAGAAATGAAGAAAATTAAGTGCAATTTCAACAATTTTCTGCCTGTTACTAAATGTTTTGTGCATATGTATAAATGGTAAGTCAAGGCATATTATTGGTAAAATTGTAGTTACATTTCTTAACAAATTGTGTTGTTGTCAGGTTATTCACATCCTTTTTGTTTGGATAGTTTGTAAATGTAAATATTGGCGTAAATGAGCGTTATTTTTTGCACTTAAACAATTTGGAGTTGTCATTATTTACTGGTTATCATACTATTATATTACTGGTCTGGCCCACTTCAGATTAAATTGGGCTAAATGTGGCCCCCGGAAGAAAATGAGTTTGACACCCCTGCACTAAAGCAACTCATTCCCAGTGTACTTTTTGACGTCATGTTTTAGGGTATACTCCGAAGATATTTTCCACTGCTCTTGTGGTTTGTTTTTGCTACAAATTGACTAGGTATTGTAGCCATTTATCCCAAGGCAACTGCAGCATTATACATCAGAAAAAAAGCCTAGAATCTCTAGTTTCCAAATACAGTCATTTTGTTTTTGTATCTTTATCACAATTAAAATGACATATGATATAAGGACAGCATGTCTTAAAGTTAACCTTTTCCAAAAAAATTTCATAGCAGCAAATAAACTTTTTAAGAAATATATATCTCTGACAACTATTTTGGTGATATATTACATATTCCTGATTGAACGCAGTATATATTGCATATTCATGCTAGAATTACATGCATTATGATATTTTGATGCCTACATGTTTAGATATTAGGGTATTCAAAGTTCAATATTTTTTGCTACTCTTTCAGTTCGTTTTATCATAAACTGACATAGGTATTGTCGGAATGTATCTCTTGGCAATTGCAACATGTTAGACATCTTGACACAGTCTATAATCTCTAGTTACAAGTAAAATAATTTTATTCTTGTAATTATAACATATTAAATGACAAAATAATGACATGATAAAATATCGCTCTTCCAAATCTTCAGTATTTATAAACGCATGTTACTTGAAACGACTCAAAATGTCACAAAGAGTCCTGTCAATATAGAAAATGTAAACTACCAAAGCTACTGTTTGAATTATTTAGCAAAACCTAAAGAGTAAATGTTGCTTATGTACACATTCAGGTCATAATATACAGCTGTATCAATATTTGTATACTTTGTATCATACATGAAGCACCCAAAGGGTCCAATCTGGCCTGTGGGATGAATTTTTCATTCATTCATTCATTCATTCATTCATTTTCTGAACCCCCTTTATCCTCACTAGGGTCCCGGGGGGGTCGCTTGAAGCCTATCCCAGCTACTTATGGGCGAAGACGGGGTACACCCTGGACATGTCACCAGTTCATGGCAGAGCTGACATATAGAGAAAAAAACAACCAATCACTGTCACATTCACATCTATGGGCAATTTAGATTAACTGATTAACCCAGGGGTGTCAAACTCATTTTAGTTCAGGGGCCACATTCAGCCTAATATAATCTAAAGTGGGCCGGACCTGTAAAATAATATAAATAATAGGATAAGAACTGATAAATAATGTCAACTCCAAGGTTTTCTCTGTGTTTTTGAGTGAAAAACGTAAGATTCCATCATGAAAATGTTTACATGTACGTACTGTACTTTAACATAACATGAACAAATGTGAACAAATATGAACATCTTAAGTGCAATTTTAACAATATTATGTCCGAGTTTACCATTTATACAGGGTGACACAAAAAAACGGGAACTTTTTAACAATCCAATAAAACCAAGAGTGATGGAAGAAAAATATTTTATTCATAGTAATTGAAACCTTAAAACATGCCATTTAAGAAACAATGATGGAATTTTCATTTTTAAAAATGACTTCCTGTAGATGGCGTCCTCCTGTACGAATGCATTCTTTAAATCTGCTGTTGAGATTCCTCATTGACCGCTGCAACATCTCAGCTGGGATACTGTGAATTTCATCCGGAATTCTCTGTTTTAACTCATCCAGAGTTCTTGGTCCAGTCGTGTACACTTTACTCTTGAGATAGCCCCACAAGAAAAAATCACAAACGGACAAATCTGGCGATCTAGAGGGCCAGGGAACGTTACCGAATCTTGAGATCACACGGTTACCGAACAATTCTCGCACAGCCTCCAATGATTGCCGTGCAGT
Organism: Sphaeramia orbicularis; assembly: GCF_902148855.1. Classification (NCBI taxonomy): domain Eukaryota; kingdom Metazoa; phylum Chordata; class Actinopteri; order Kurtiformes; family Apogonidae; genus Sphaeramia; species Sphaeramia orbicularis. Next base: position 11,571,975 of record NC_043969.1, on the reverse strand, counting down.
GTGTGATGTCGCTCCATCCTGTTGAAACCAGGTTTCTTGAACGTGTGGAAAATTGTTCAATTCAGGTGTAACGAAGGATTGTAACATCTCCACGTAACGATTCGCAGTGACAGTGACTGAGATCCCCTGTTCATTTTCAAAAAAATAAGGTGAGGATCCCATGTAATGAAACATGACCCATGGTTACTAAAATGGGGGTGTGTTTACTTGCTCAAGGTCACTGTCTCGCAGTGCTGCCACTTGCTCATGTCTGCCAATACGCACTTCAAAAATTCCCGTTTTTTTGGGTCACTATGTACATGTGCATCACAACTTGCAGATCACAGTGGATCTACAAATACACAAAACATTTAATAACAGACAGAATACTATTAAAATTACACGTACTTCTATTAAGACATTTCAGGCTCTTCATATTTGTTCAGGTTATTCATTTTTTTGTAAAAGACTATTCTGTAAATCTAAACATTTTTGTACAATTGATTTTTTTTTACACTAAAACAAAGAGAAAAAGTGGCAGTTTTCCTTATTTATAGCTTATTATGATAGTATTTTACTGTTCTGACCCACTTTAGATTGAATTGACCTAAAATAATTTGAACATCCTTGATCGTCAGTTTCTTCAGTTTAATTTTTGCATTTCACAAATTCATGCTAGGGCCAGATTGGACCCTTTGGCGGGCCGGATTTGGCCCCCGGGCTGCATGTTTGACACCTGTGGATTAGCCTATCAGTGCGTGTCTTTGGATGGTGGGAGGAGCCGGAGTACCTAAGAGAACATGCAAACTCCACACATTTTTTTTGTTTTTACATGACTAAAATGAACCGTTGAATGCTGGTACCTTTCTAATATTATGGTTCACAGAGTAGCCTACAGCTCACACCATGTACAGGAGGTCCTTGGGTTACGAACAAGTTCCGTTCCTACGCTGGCGACGTAACCCGAATTTCCGCCTTAGTCGGAATTAACCCTTTAATACCCCCTAAATACCCCCTAAATCTCTACATAAATATCCAAATACACGTATTACGGGCTTTGTCCTTAATAATGGTCGCCATGGTTGACCAACTGACGCCTAAGGCTTTACCGATGTTTGTCAGCGTCTCGCCTTTCTCCGACCTTTTGATGATATCCAGCTTTGTTTCCATCGTAATGGCTTTCCTCTTGGCTGGACCAGCATCACTAGAAGATCCTGCTTTCTTTTTTGGGGCCATGATGTGAAAAAGGAGGGTGAAAAAGGCGAGGATACTGAGAAAATTACGGAGCACAAACTGACACTCTACACCAGGGGTGGGCAATTAAGTTTCCGATGGGGCCACATGAGAAACTTTGACAGTTGTTAAGGACCGGATCAATACACTTGCAGCTCTCCTAAGTATCTCTCTCTGTCTATATATATACTTTACTATAATACAAAAACAGTAAATGCAACAACACAATAATAAAATGAAAATGTGGAGCACAGAATACAACTATTTCATGAATATTCACAAAAAGACTTTCGAAAAGGTGCAAAACCAGCTCCACATTAACTATACATGAAAAATTATAAATGCATCCAGCTTTGTTTGTTTGCATATCACAGTTCCTTTTCGTTTTCTTTACCTCTGACTTCAGAAAAGAAATACTTGCAAGTCCATGTCTTGTTAAAACTCTGCATTCAGAATTAATCTTTCTCTTTTTTTTTTTTTTTTTTGCCATTAGCTGACATCTTCATGGGCTGAAACTGACCAACAAACCAATCAGTGCATAAGCCTTATGCAAGTACAGAAAGTATGTGTGAAATAGCGGTATCCTTCAAAATAAAAGCAGTGGCGTTGTATTGTTTACATCTATTATGATGATATATATTTGCATTGACTTTTAATTTACCAGTGACCTCATGTGGGCCAGTTAGGGTCTGCTGTCGGGCAGCATGTGGCCCCCGGGCCTTACAATGCCCAGGTCTGCTCTACACTATGGGGCTGGAGAGAAACTAGCGGACGAGACTCAGGCGTCGTAAAGTCGAAACAGCGTAGGTCGAGTACCGCGTAACCCGAGGACCTCCTGTACTTAAAACAAGGGTGAACTATTTTCTTTGCCAAAGTTTGTGCTTCCTCAACATTAGTCCTAGGCGACCGATTAACCCAGTGGTGGGCAATTAAGTTTCCTATGGGGCCACATGAGAAACTTTGACAGTTGTCAGGGGCCGGATCAATACACTTACAGCTCTCCTTAATATATTTCTTTCTCTATAAATATATTTTACTATAATACAAAAACAGTAAATGCAACAATACAGTAATAAAATGAAAATGTGGAGCACAGAATACAACTATTTAATAAATATTCACAAAAAGACTTTCGAAAACGTGCAAAACCAGCTCCACATTAACTTTACATGAAAAACTATAAATGCATCCAGCTTTGTTTGCTTGCACAGCACAGTTCCTTTTCGTTTTCTTTACCTATGACTTCAGTAAGGCAAGGCAAGGCAGGTTTATTTCTATAGCACCTTTCATGTACAAGACAATTCAAAGTGCTTTACATAAAACATCAAAAGCATTACAGCAGAAGGAATAAAAAGTATAGGCATGAGAAAAACAAACAAAAAATCAGATAAATAGATAAAACAGACAAGCAGATAAAATGGATAAAAACTTTTAGCTTAAAAGGAACAGTGCCGATCTGAACTGATGAGTAAAAACTCTGTTCAAATGCAGTTGAGAACAGGTGGGTCTTTAACCTGCATTTAAATAAACTGTTTCAGCTGATCTGAGGTTTTCTGGGAGTTTGTTCCAGACATGTGGAGCATAGAAGCTAAACACAGCTTCTCCGTGTCTAGTTCTGACTCTAGGAACTGACAACAGACCGGATCCAGATGACCTGAGGGGTCTGGTGGGTTCAGACTGAGTCAGGAGGTCACTGATGTGTTTTGGTCCTAAACCATTCAGAGCTTTACAGACCAGCAACAGAACTGTAAAGTCTATCCTCCGACGGACAGGCAGCCAGTGGAAGGACCTCAGAGTTGGACTAATGTGGTCCACTTTTCTGGTCTTAGTGAGGACTCTAGCAGCAGAGTTCTGAATGAACTGCAGTTGTCTAATGGATTTTTTAGGTCGACCTGTGAAGACACTGTTACAATAATCGAGCTGACTGAAGATGAATGCATGGACTAGTTTTTCCAGGTCCTGCTGAGACATCAGATCTTTTATCCTTGAGATGTTCTTAAGGTGATAGTAGGCTGATTTTGTGACTGCCTTGATGTGTTTTTCAAAATTTAGGGTCTGAGTCCATCACTACACCCAGATTTCTGGTGTGGTTGGTGGTTTTTAGGTCTATAGACTGAAGCTCTGTGGTGACCTGCAGTCGTTTCTCTTAAGAAATACAGGGTGACCCAAAAAACGGGAATTTTTGAAGTGCGTATTGGCAGACATGAGCAAGTGGCAGCACTGCGAGACAGTGACCTTGAGCAAGTAAACACACCCCCATTTTAGTAACCATGTTGTAATCATGTTTCATTACATGGGATCCTCACCTTATTTTTTTGAAAATGAACAGGGGATCTCAGTCACTGTCACTGCGAATCGTTACGTGGAGATGTTACAATCCTTCGTTACACCTGAATTGAACAATTTTCCACACGTTCAAGAAACCTGGTTTCAACAGGATGGAGTGACATCACACACTGCACGGCAATCATTGGAGGCTGTGCGAGAATTGTTCGGTAACCGTGTGATCTCAAGATTCGGTAACGTTCCCTGGCCCCCTAGATCGCCAGATTTGTCCGTTTGTGATTTTTTCTTGTGGGGCTATCTCAAGAGTAAAGTGTACACGACTGGACCAAGAACTCTGGATGAGTTAAAACAGAGAATTCAGGATGAAATTCACAGTATCCCAGCTGAGATGTTGCAGCGGTCAATGAGGAATCTCAACAGCAGATTTCAAGAATGCATTCGTACAGGAGGACGCCATCTACAGGAAGTAATTTTTAAAAATGAAAATTCCATTATTGTTTCTTAAATGGCATGGTTTAAGGTTTCAATTACTATGAATAAAATATTTTTCTTCCATCACTCTTGGTTTTATTGGATTGTTAAAAAGTTCCTGATTTTTTGTGTCACCCTGTACTTACAAGTCCATGTCTTGATAAAAACTCTGCATTCAGAATAAAACTTTTTTTTTTTTTTTTCTTTGCTATTAGGTGACATCTTCATGGGCTGAAACTGACCAACAAACCAATCAGTGCATAAGCCTTATGCAAGTACAGAAAGTATGTGTGGAGAAAAAAAAAAAAAAAAAAAAAAAAGGTAAATTAGCAGATCCTTCAAAATAAAAGCAGTGGCATTGTATTGATTACGTCTATTATGATGATATATACAGGGTGACCCAAAAAAAACCAGGAATTTTTGAAGTGCGTATTGGCAGACATGAGCAAGTGGCAGCACTGCGAGACAGTGACCTTGAGCAAGTAAACACACCCCCATTTTAGTAACCATGGATCAGTGGAACGGGCAACAGCGTGCGTTAGCCATAAAAATGTTTTATAAAAACGGTGATAGTTTGACAGCTGCGCAGAGGGAGTTCCAGTGTTTTTACAACTTAGGACGTCATGGTGCTGTTCCATCAAAACACGCGATAAAATGTTGTATTAATAACTTTGAAGACACTGGATCTGACCTAAAGAAGAAACCAACAGGACAACCAAGAAGTGCTCGTACTCCACAGAATATTGATGTTGTAGGCGAGTCTGCATTCAAAAATTCCCGTTTAAATTTTTCAAAAATGAAAATTCCATCATTGTTTCTTAAATGGCATGTTTTAAGGTTTCAATTACTATGAATAAAATATTTTTCTTCCATCACTCTTGGTTTTATTGGATTGTTAAAAAGTTCCCGTTTTTTTTGTGTCACCCTGTATTTCCATTGACTTTTAATTTGACCTCATGTGGGCCAGTTAAGGTCAGATGTCGGGCTGCATGTGGCCAGGTCTGGATTAACCCATTTACTCATCAACACAAATGCGCATTTGTTCCATCAAGTCCCACTGAATAACAACCATCATGTGGTGCTGGAATCGAACCCAGGTCCTTCTTGCTGTGAGGCACAAATGCGATCCACTTTTATTTTATGTATAATTCAGTGAACTGTTGAATGCTTTTACATGGCAATTAAAATAGTCTCCATTTCCTAACATGTGCTTAAAATAACCCAATTTCCCAGCTGACTGTCTCCTACGCAGTCCTTTGTTTTTTTTTTGACATGACTAAAATGAACTGTTGAACGCTGGTACATTTCTAATATTAAGGTTCACAGGGTTGCCTACAGCTCACACCATGTACTTTAAACAAGGGCCAACTATTTTTTTTTTTTTTTTTGCCAGAGTTTAGGCTTCCTCAACATTTCTGCATCGTTGGTCCTAGAAGACCGATTAACCCAGTGTTTTTCAACCCTGGGGTCGGGACCCTGCGTGTGGGTCGCCTGGATTTCAAATGGGGTCGCCTGAAATTACTAGTAATTGATAAAAAATGTTAAAAAAAAAAAAAATTACTAATGAAAATTTACATTATATAACCTAAATGCCCTCTAAAATTAATGTTTATTTGCAACATAGTATAGCAAACTATTACATGATCAAAAACAAATTAATTTTTGCGAGAAAAAAAAAAAGTCTCCGTTTTGAATGTCTGGAGTCACCAGAAATTTCGAATAATTGATAAAAAAAATAAATAAATAAAAATAATAATAATAATTAAAACTTACTCATAAAAATTTACATTATATCCAATCCAACTTTATTTATAAAGCACTTGAAAACAACCACAGTGGACCAAAGTGCTGTACAGAAGAATAAAAGCACAATACAAATTAATAAAAACATTAAATTAAAATAAAATAAAACAAGTTAAAATATAAAAGCAGAAACAAAATGTCTACACTGCACAAGTGTTAAAAGTGTTATTTGCAACATAGTATAGCAGACTATTACATGATCAAAAACAAATTAATTTTAGCCCCCCCCAAAAAAAGTCTCCATTTTGAATGTCTGGGATCTACAGAAATTTATAATAACTGATTAAAAAAATAAATAAATAAATAAAAATAAAATAAATAAATATAAATTAAAAAAACAAAAAAAAACATATATATATATATATATATATATATATATATATATATATATATGTAGAGAGAGAGATAGATAGATAGATAGATAGATAGATAGATAGATAGATAGATAGATAGATAGATAGATAGATAGATAGATAGAAATATAAAAATTAAAACTTACTCAAAAATTTACATATATAGTCTAAATGTCCTCTAAAATTAACGTTTATTTGCAACATAGTATAGCAAACTATTACATGATCAAAAACAAATTAATTTTAGCAAAAAAAAAAAAAAAAAAAGTCTCCGTTTTGAATGTCTGGGATCTACAGAAATTTCTAATAATTGATTAAAAAATAAATAAATAAATAAACAAAAACAAAACAAATATAGATAGATAGATAGATAGATAGATAGATAGATAGATAGATAGATAGATAGATAGATAGATAGATAGATAGATAGAAATATAAAAATTTAAACTTACTCAAAAATTTACATTATATAGTCTAAATGTCCTCTAAAATTAAGGTTTATTTGCAACATAGTATAGCAAACTATTACATGATCAAAAACAAATTAATTTCAGCAAAAAAAAAAAAAAAAAAAAAAAAAAAAAAGCCTCCGTTTTGAATGTCTGGGATCTACAGAAATTTCTAATAATTGATAAAAAAAAAAAAAAAATTATACATATATATATATATATATATATATATATATATATATATATATATATATATATATACTTACTCAAAAAGTTACATTATATAGTCTAAATGTCCTCTAAAATTAACATTTATTTGCAACATAGTATAGCAAACTATTACATGATCAAAAACAAATTAACTTTAGCCAGAAAAAAAATGTCTCAGTTTTGAATGTCTGGGGTCGCCTAAAATTTGTGATGTTAAAATGGGGTCAGGAGGCAAAAAAGGTTGGGAACCACTGGATTAACCCATGTATTTATTCACTTATTTATCGACACAAACGTACATTTGTTCCATCAAGTCCCACTGAATAACAACCGTCAATTAGAACTTTATAGAAATGTATAAATATGATTTTACAGTTTCTCATAAAGATTTATGAAATGCCCCAAGATGATGCCGATTAACCTGTGATTCCTTGCCAAATTGCTTTACCGATAGCAAACCATCACAGCAAGCCATTCAGATGACAAATGTCCAGCTTTGGGTAATTGATTTACAGAGGACAGCGTCAGCCAGGCAAACCCCGTCCTCTGCATCATCTCCCCAATGCCCTGGTGGGGTCATTTAGTATTTATTCGCCTGACCTAGCTCCTTTATGACTCTGCTCTGCTTAATGGGCCAAAAGAGAACTGCAGCTCACAGTTTACCACCGCCCAAGACAAGACATGTTATGATTCTGCTCAGATACAGGACAGACCGGATTAGCATGTTACATCGATGAGATTTAAAGGCCGGACAGTGTCACCGAGAAACAGCAAAACTACTGTCACCTAAGTTCGATTACAGCTCTTTTTCTGAGCCATAAATGATATATAATTGAGCCCTCGGTGCATTTAGTGCAGGGGTGTCAAACTCATTTTAGTTCAGGGGCCATATTCAGCTAAATTTGATCTGCAGTGGGCCGAACCAGATAAATAATAACATAATCACCTATAAATAATGACAGTTCCAAATTTTTGTCTTTGTTTTAGTGTAAAAAAAAAAAAAAAAAGAAAATACTTACTTTTATAAACTATCCAAAAAAACCCCAAAAACAAACAAAACAAAAAAAAAAAAAAAACCTGAAAAAACTGAAATTTAAATTAAAAAATGTAAGAAAATTTAGTGCTATTTTAACCATTTTACTCCTCAACTTATCATTTCTACATGTTCATTATGAATCAGATCTACAAAGACACTAAACACTGAGGAACAGGAAGAAAATAGTTAAAATTGTTCACATTTTAGTGTTACAGGAGAGTTTGTAACTGTAAATATTTTCATAATTTAATATTATTTTTTGCTCTAAAGAAAATAATTTAAGTTGTTAATTCTAGATTTTTTTCTGGTTTAATTCAAGATTTTTTTTTTTACTTAATTGATGATTTTTTTTTTTTTTTTAATTTGTTTTTTTTGGGGGGGGGCTTAATTCAAGATTTTTTTTACTCAATTGAAGATTTTTTTTAAAAATTTAATTAAATATTTTTTTGGCTTAATTCAAGATTTTTTTTTACTTGAAGATTTTTTTGGCTTAATTCAATATATTTTTTTTGCTTAACTGAAGATTTTTTTTGGCTTAATTCAAGATTTTTTGCTAAGTTTGAGAGGTTTTTTTTTGCTTAATTGAAGATTTTTTTTATTAATTGAAGATTTTTTTGACTTAACTGAAGATTTTTTTTACTCAATTGAAAGTTTGTTTTTTTTTTTTGGCTTAATTGAAGATTTTTTCCTTAATTCAAGCAATTTTTTTTTTTTTTTTTTTTTTGCTTAATTCAATTCAAGATTGTGGAATTTTTGCACTTGGCAAAAACATCCCAGGGGCTGAACTGGACCACATGTTTGACACCCCTGATTTAGTGGCATATCTATAACAGGATATTTAACTAAAAACACAACTTGAATGCACAAGTTTAACCAGAGTCCTAAGTAAAGGTCTAAGCAGGTTAAGTGTCAAACCACTAAGGGCTGTAGCGCCGCAATATGTAATCATGTAATAATTTTTTTTTACCACATTTTGTAATAAAATTCTTGAACACATTTACATATACAGTTACTGGGTGCTTCTATGAAACTGGTTCCTAAAAACAGGACATGGGGCTAAAAATTCAAACCAGATGCAGACTAATGTTATGAAGCAAGTTTGGAAGCACTTTGGGTCTGTTTTAAAAATAAATATTTACTGAGATAAAAGAGAAACTATTTTTCAGATAAAACACATTTTTATATGATTCTATATTGTATTTAATACAAAAATCTGTATGTAACACGGTCAAAAGGACACAAAAATTAAGTGCTACTATTTTTTTTGTTTGTTTGTTTAATATCTCTTTATTCTCTCAAAGGTACATTTTGGGAATCAAACAATTATTCAAGGCAGAGTGTTTCACAAAAATGACTGTTGCTGCAAAACCATTCATGATTTATATGTGTTTAAATGGGCAGGTTCTGCATGTAACGAAAGTGGACACGATGGGTTACACACAAAACCTGGAATGAGACTGAGATTCATGAAAAACCTGCATGTCTGGATTAGAAAAAAACACTAGGATCAACAAATTTAACACAGTGTCTTTATTTATAGCTGTATATAAGACCGTTTCAAGCCATGTTTTCAAGATAAAACGCACTGACACCTAGGTAGCTTTTCATGTCTCAATTTTGGTCCTATTTTTGGCCCCAATATTTTATTAAAAATTAATTAATTTTGGGATGGCTCAGAGCAAGAGTATATTTTTTTTTTGCTTTTTATCTGAGGTCATCATTAGGTACATCCTGGGGGGAAATATGACTAAATTTACCTTTTATTATTGAGTCTAAAAAACCTGGTAAAGTGCCAGATACCAAAATGTACCCAGTTTCATAGAAGCACCCTATTATAAAATGTGGATGTAGCACTCTTTTTTTAATGTAATAATTTGGTGCATTATGTAATAAACCATCGAAAAACCATTGAAAGTGATGCCTTTATTGGAAAATCCATCCAGCAGAACATTAAGCATTCTAGCTTAATTAAAATTAAGTTTAAAAAACTAATAGGATGTTTCATTGGTTAAACCTAAATCAAATGTAACTGTATTCATTATAATGGAGAATGTGTTTGCAAACTAGAGACAAAAGCTGCACTAGTAAAGTATTACTGACAAGAAAGTTACCGGTGCGCTGGAATATACATGATACAAAGCATAAAAAAACACAAATACAAATATAGAACAGATTTTTTTTTTTTTTTTTTTTTTTTTTTTTTTTTTTTTTTTTTTTTTAAATTCCAGCTCCATTTGTGTGTTAATGCAACAACAGGGGATAAAAGTAGATGAACATCAAACTGCCTATTAAAAAAAAAAGATTTGGAAAATTTCCAATGAATGACGAATGAAACATCTGACTACTTTTTTAAACTGAATTGTAATTAAGCTGGAATGCTTAATGTTATTCTGCTGGTATGATGGTTTTTCCCATTAAGGCATCAATTTTGATGTTTCTTTGTTTGTTTGTTTGTTTATAGTTAATTATTTAATGAACCAAATTATTACATTTTCTTAAAACAAAAAGTGCTACACCCATAGTAACTGTTGCAATATGAAATAAGTTTTTCACAAAATGCAACAAAGTTTATTACAAAATGTATTCAAGAATTTTATATTTTATTTATATTGGGGTAAAATGCAGTTTGTCATCTTTTCATGGTCATCAGATATGACCCATTTGGACGTTCAGAGGCTCCGTAGTTACCATGGAAACACTGTCATCTTCTACAACATTGATTCACCAGTAAAACCCATGGAGTTGGATCAATGACAGTGGATGGAGACACTTGTGTTTGTGCTCAGTTAATGATATCTTTGCTGAAAAAGTACATTTTTATTCAGTTTTCTTTGTTTTATTTTTTTTTTCTCCCAACTTTATTTATAGAACCTTATGAACATTTTAGACAGACAGTGTGATGCACAGTGTGGGGTGTAAAAATACAGAATAAACATTGATTGTCACACCTGAATGTCAACTCCCTTCTCATCCACCACCAACCTCCCAACGCCAATCACTCAAAATCCAAATAAAGTGCAAAGAAATAGTTAAAGAAAACAATTCAACCAAGAAAAAAAAAAAAAAAAAAGGTGATCAAGAAAAATAAAATAAGGAAAAACATTGTATATAAGCATATACCTACACACACATACATACACATATGTATACATACATACATACATACAGTTTTCTTTATTTTCCATCACCTTTAATCTGAGCTTTTATGAACATGTACATGATCAATAAATTAAATATAGGAAAATACCTGATTTTCACTGAAAAAATGCAAAATAAAGAAGATAATATTAAAATAAATGGTGATAAATCACTCATGAAAGGTTAAAAAGAGACAAAAATTCATTTGGGAACTGACACAAAAGTATCTCTGGGTCTTTATGGGTTAAAGTTGATTTTACAAGTTAACACAGTTTCAGTTTGTTATAAAACTATAGAAGTGTCAGGATGAAAATACATAAATAGAAATACACTTGCGGAGGTGGCGTCATCTTAACGGTTTCTCTTCATAGTCTGTTCAGAATCCCTGCAGATGTGTCTGCAGCTCCAACATGACCAGAAGGTAGTCATTTTCCCCTATTTTCATACCTTTCACCTTCCTTTTAAATAATCAGGTAAGTATGCCAAAGTAACAGCTTTTTTTTTTTTTTTTCTCACATTGGAGACAAGTATCAGGTGCAGTTTCATAGAAAACTAGTTATAATTTTTCTATCTTTACAGAAAAATGTGACTTTCTCTACACATAAAGTAGACGAATACCATATCTGATATGTTGAAATGTCCTGTATTGTTAGGGATGGGAATTGAGAACCGGTTGTTTTTGAGAACCGGATCCCAGCAGCTCAATTCCTTGGACTCTTTTGCCTGCCTACTTAACGATTTTGCTCATCATTTCTACTTTCGTTGATGATATCACACGCATGCTGCATTGTTTTGGTCAGAACATAGCCAATATGGTGTTGATGCAGAAACACTCCAAAAAGACGACACCATGTCCACTTGTTACACTTGCAAAGCTTCCATTTCTTCAAAAGGGTGGAATCCCTCCAATATGTTCAAACATTTGTCCACAGCATGTGATTCACTGACGTATTTGATGCACTACTTAGCGACGCTTGTGAATCTAGCGGCAGAGCGAACGCCGGGCCGGTTCTGGTGCGGGCAACAAACGTCCTGCCCCTTCAAATACAAGTTTCCGAAGGTAGGAATAAGAAATGAGGTGCACAACAACGGGAGACATACAGGAATTAGTAAAGCAGTGCTTTTCAACCTTGGGGTCGGGACCCCACGTGGGGTTGCCTGGAATTTCTAGTAATTGAATGAACATAAATTTAAAAAAACAAACAAAAACTTACAAACAAAAAATATATGGTGAGTTGACAGAGACAATCCCAATCCATAGAAGACATGACAAACTGTGAAGCTGAAACTGAAGCACTGTGGTACTGTTTATCTGTCAAATGTTCATTGTGGTCGGTTTCAGATGCTGCAGCTCTTTCATAATTCATAGTTTGAGTTCTTGTTTGTTCAGTATTAATTGTCAGCCTTGGAAATCCAAGCTGGACTGACTGTACATATCCTGACCAAGGAAAATAAAATTCTCACTTTGTGCAGTAATCTACACCTGGCTTTACTGCCTCCGTCCATAATAATATACATTATATAGACTACACTGTAAGCCCAGCCTTTGTATTTACATAATTAATTAATTAATTAATTACAATGTACTTAAATGATTCAAGTTTTATTACATTACTATAAAATGTTAAGTATATTCTACTAATTTGTAGACATAGTCGAAAGTACAAAAAAGTTGAAGTTAAATGAATTTAAATCACTAAGTTTTAGTCATGACCACACCTTTTTATCTCCACATTGCATTGTGGGTATTGGGCATGTTGTTGAAAATGTGTTCTTTTTCAATGCAAGGGTTCAGCGGGGTTGTGGTGTTAGTGTTAATTTGGGCTTAATGTATGTATGGCAATGTTTATTGGCCTTTTGTGTTTGTTTTTGTATTTCTGTAGAGCTGCACCATGAGTGACAGCCATAGATTGAACAATGGCTTTCCTGTTTCACTGTATTTGTTCATATTTAATGTATACGTATATGCCTTGTCAGATTAAAAGCACTTCCTGTACTGGCAAATTACAGCGAACCAACTTCCTGTCTAACTTCCATCCATGTTACAATATGTTAACTTGAGTAATTATACAAAGTCATTTACTCTGCAAAAGATTTCAATTTAAATCAACTTGGAATTGAATACAATTAGCTGATGATATTAACCCTTTCATGTCCAGTGGTCACTACAGTGGACAGTTATTCTCCAGCTGTTCTCTTGTATATTTGTGGATTTTGTGGTTTTCGTTCCATATCAGCCAACACAGTGAACACTTATGCACCATCACATACACTGCAATTCATCCCATTACTGTAACTTTGTTGTTCTTGATAAACCTGATCTGCACTAACATGTTTGAGTGGAAACCAATTGCTAATTGTCATTAATGTGTAATGAACACTGTTTTGTTTTGTTTTTTTTTAGAAAAAGGCTGATTTTTGCATATTATCTCCATGAAGTGAATAATAATTAGTATTAGGGTATGTTAAAATGTGAGAAAACATCAGATTCGCAGCATTAAAAATGTTTTTTTATTGCATATCACTTTCTGATATAAGGTTTTAAATACATGTTTCTTTGCTTAAAAAAATTAAATGCATGGTGTCCAGCTGAGTGGACATTTTTATAACTCCTTAAAAAAAACAAACAAACAAACAAAAAAAAAAAAAACAATCACATGGTTTTTTCATGCCTAAAGAGGAATGAAACCACTCAGGTAAAATATCTTGACTAAGGTTCTCATAATTCATCCATGAAAGGGTTAAATGAATAATTATACAAAGTAATTGACATTGCAACAAATTTTAAATTAAATTAACTTGGCATTTAGTGTGTTGTACTTAATATAGTAATTCCATTCTTATCAAGCATTTAAGTTTAATACACTCAAGTTTTCATTACTCATTACTTACAATTTTTTAGGCAACCGGTTTACACAATTTTTTTTTACTAAACTCAACTTATCCGGTCTTACAGTGTAAATGTTGTCTGAAATTAACCTTTATTTACAACATAGTATAGCAAACTATTACATGATCAAAACAAATTAATTTTAGAGAAAAAAAAAAAAAAAGTGTCCGTTTTGAATGTCTGGGGTCGCCAGATATTTGTGAGGTTAAAATGGGGTCATGAGCCAAAAAAGGTTGAAAAACACTGTAGTAAAGCGTCTTAGGTTTCACTTTCACTGTACGGTGCCCCCCCGAACCAGGCCCAGTGTCATCTGTTATTATAATTTTTTTTTTTTTTTGTAATTATCTTTTTATTATTATTTTTCAGTCAGCATCATCTTAACATTTTACATGATTTACATGACTTCTATGTATGTAAAGAGAAAGAGAAAAAATTAAATTAAATTAAATTAAACAAAAAACAAAAACACAAAACATTCTCAAATAGGGGAGCATTGACAGAAATAGTAAAAATATACAAAGCAACCCAAAATATAGTTAAAGGGAAATAACACATATATTTCACATTCCATTCTTTTCACCTGTATAAGATGAACACTGAACATTTAAAGCACAGGTGTCAAACATGCGGCCCGGGGGCCAAATCTGGCCCGCCAAAGGGTCCAATCCGGCCCGCGGGATGAATTTGTGAAAAACTGCAAAAATTACACTGAAGATCTTAACAATCAATGGGGTCAAAATCATTTTAATTCAGGTTCCACATACAGACACATACAGTCCAATTAGATTTCAAGTGGGTCAGACCAGCAAAATATTATCATGATAACCTATAAATAATGACACCCCCAAATTTTCTTTGTTTTTTGGTGTAAAAAAAAAAAAAAAAAAAAAGTAAAATTACATGAAAATGTTTACATTACCAAACTATACATTTACAAAAAATGTGAATAACCTGAATAAATATGAACAAACGGAAATGTCTTAAGGAAAGTAAATGCAATTTTACCAATATTCTGCCTGTTACTAAATGTTTTGTGCGATTGTAATACACATGTGTAAATGATAAACTGATAAACCGAGGCAGAATATTGTTAAAATTGCACTTGTTTTTCTTAAGACAATTCAAGTTGTTCATGTTATTCAGATTTTTAAGGAAACTTTGTAGACTTAAACCTGATCATAATAGAACTTTACTTTTTTTTTACTGTTGTTATTTTACTGGTCCGGCCCACTGGAGATCAAATCGGGCTGAATGTGGCCCCCGAACTAAAATAAATTTAACACCCCTGATTTAAAGTGTAGCACGACCCCAGGGTTTACATGGATCTATATGCACATTACTCTTATCCGGTAAAATCAGCTCTTAATAGTTTTATAAAATCAACCCAGTTTTTCCAATACTTTGTGAATTTGTCTAAATCCAGTCTGACAGAGAAAGTCCACTTCTCCATTCTATAGATGTCATCTATAACCTCTATCCAGTCCTCCATTTTTGGTGCATCCTTTTTTATTTTAGCCACTTCATGATTCATGGGGTTAGTAAGTTAAGCTTAAAATCAAGAGCTTTCTCTGCTTAAAAAAAATTAAGTTTGTTACATGTACACATTTAAATCAGATGATAAGTTATTTTATTAAGTTGGTCTAAATGAAAAACAAGGAAAACACTCTTAACTTAATAACATATTGATTTTGAACAGACATTTCTGCCTTTAACTTAACAAAGAAATATATTAAGTTAGTACAGCTTAAAAATCTTGTAAGCTTCCTCTAAAAGCTGAGTACAAAGCTGACGAGCCTGGACATGTTTTGCTGACAGACCACGCCTACCACAAGAAAAGGAGGGAAGCACAGAAAAAAAAGGGAGAAACATGATTTTGCACCGAACTTTACCAAACTTTAAGGCTTGATAGAATTTAGCTTTGTTTCTGCAACAGTAGTTTTAATTATTCAAGGACTGAATAATACACATTTTGCTCCTTTCTAATTTAAAACTGTAGTATATATTGTTGCGTATTTGCTGCACTGCATTGTGGGTATTGGGTATATTGTTGAAAAGGTGTTCTTTTATGTGCAAGGGTTCAGCAGGGTTGTGATGTTGGTGTTAATTTTGAGTTAATGTGTGCATGCTAATGTTTATTGGCCTTTTTGTGTTTATTTATTTTTTTTATTTTTATAGAACTGCACCATGAGTCAGAGCCATAGGCCAAACTGTGCCTTTCCTGTTTATTGCTAATTGCAGTTATATTGCTTAATGTAACTTCTCACTGCTTAACAAACATAAATTAATATCTGCAAGAACATGAGAACAATAGTACTGTGTACATTTGAGATATTAACATGCAGACACATTTAGTAAGTTAGTTGCACAGAGAATTAAGCGGGTCAGTCATATAACTGGAATTTCCATGTGGAATTTCTTCTGATGTACAGAAATAAGTTAGACCAACTCAAAAAATTAACTCTTTCGGTGCCAGACAGTTAAGGGGCTAATAAGCCTTAAAAGTGCCACAGAATTTGGCCGTTTTTCAGTATTTCGCGTCGTTTTTATAATATTTGAAGAATCCTGCAGGAAACCACTCGGTAACATCCGACCGATTGCTGATTAGATTCAAAACGCACCGGACGCAGCCGATTCATTATTGATCGTAATTTGCATAATTTATTCGGTCGCGTGACCTCAAATTCCCATCTGATTGGTCTCAAAAGGGGGACACAGAAAGAACGTCATCGAAATGTGAGAAAGAAATGGGGGTGGATGGTTTGTTTGTACACAAATATGGCGTGTTCTCCAAAGCCGATCTGATCGGCCCATGGCACTGAAAGAGTTAAAGAAACTACTTGTATGAACATTTTGGAGTAGAGTACAAGTAAAACAATAAGTCAATATAACTAAATGCAGTAGTTTTTACACAATTAAAATTAAGTTGGTTCGACTTAATTAAGCTCGTAGAGTAAAAAGCAAATCATGTTGTTTGTACTAAAGTAATAGAGTTTACTTAACTAGAGAAGTCTTGTGGCATTTAAGCAATTTGCCAAGTTGAAATAACTTAAAAAGATTAATGGAAATTGTTACCTCAATTTTTTTTAAGTTGAGCCTATTAATCATTTTTTAGAGTGTAGTGATGACTTTTTTCCCTGCTACCGACAATATTCTGAATAAATATTTGTCCTTGTGAATGTGTTCTGTTATTATAATTTGTACATATTGTACAGGGTGGGGAAGCAAAATTTACAATATTTTGAGGCAGGGATTGAAAGACAGTGTATGACCAATGAGTTTATTGAAAGTCATGAGAATTTATTTGCCACAAGAAAATGTACATAATAGAAAATGTTTTTATTCTATGTGTCCTCCTTCTTTCTCAATAACTGCCTTCACACACTTCCTGAAACTTGCGCAAGTGTTCCTCAAATATTCGGGTGACAACTTCTCCCATTCTTCTTTAATAGTATCTTCCAGACTTTCTCGTAATAGTTTTGCTCATAGTCATTCTCTTCTTTCCATTATAAACAGTCTTTATGGACACTCCAACTATTTTTGAAATCTCCTTTGGTGTGACGAGTGCATTCAGCAAATCACACACTCTTTGACGTTTGCTTTCCTGATTACTCATATGGGCAAAAGTTTCTGAAAAGGTATGGATAATAGTGTTAGGTATGATTATGACATCAATATGTTTGGTTTCAAAACAATTGACGTGCCTGCTGAGTGCCTGCTGAGAAAAAACAACTAAATGTTCATTGTAAATTTTGCTTCCCCACCCTGTAGATGTTATATTTTCTGTGCAGAGATGGAAACATAAAAGACAGTTAATGCAAACACACCCATTTGTACTCTTTTATTCCTTCACCCAATGAAAATCAATAAGAGAATTGATCAGGAATTAGATCAATAAGCACATTTTGGTTATGGATCCCCATCCTTATGTATCGTTCTAATTTTTTAGTCAGACCATATTTTTCAGTCACAACATGTCGAGATGCAGCATAATGTTAGATGACTGAAATGCTGCCGATGACTAAAGATGTAGGCGTGTGCTTGAAACTACCGGATGATGGACACCCTCTTCCCACCCGTCCGGCCCCGACTACATCCACCCATCCTCCTCTGACTCCCACAGAACACGCTGCCATCACGCCTCCAGTCACTATGATGTATTTATCTGTGGCTCTCTACTCGTGACTGATGCTTTTCCATTAGCGTTGGGCGAGGGGGGGGGGTTTAAATCTCCAGCGCTGGCTTGCATGGCTAACACCTGAATAAATTCCCCCTCCCCTTCCCTTCCTGTCTCTCCACTTTCCCCATATCTCTGTTACTATCCTCTGATGGTGTCTCATCCATCCATTCACACTCACTACCATCCCCTCCTCCATCCCTCACTCCGTCTAGCCAAAACACTGGCTGTTCAGCGCCTTCATAATCCCCTAAGTTCTTTTCTAAATGGCTGACTAGTCCAGCAGTGTCCCCCGAAAGACTTAGCATTATTGAATGAAAACGTAGTAAACGCCACCGCTGGGGAAAATTAATGCCACATCGTATCACTCTCACCCTTCATCTCCTCCCATGTGTTGGCCTGACTATTGTCTTTATTGAAGGATTGAAGCTGAAGACTGATATTCCTTATTTCTATTCGTCTGCCAGTGGGGCCGGCTGAGTGTAGTCAAACGCAATACAGAGCTGTCACTTTTGATCAACATGATAGAGATGGTTCAGGGCTTTTTTTTTTATCTTGCGAGCGCTCCTTCTTCAAATGGCGCTTTATGGAAAGTCATTTCCATTCACTTTGTGTTTGCTAGGCATTTAAGACGGCGACTGAGACTTCACAGGGGCTTTTAAAACAAACACAAAGAGCAGGAACATCCAGTTTAAAGAATCCAGGTGAAAGGACGCTAAACAAAAAAAATTAATCATCTCTTTCCAGCAACATGCAGAAACAGAGCCTTTTGATGGTTCACCCATAAAGAATGCAAGGTAGCCTTTCTTTTTTTTTTTTTATAATGTGTCTTGCTCTCATAAAAGCATTTAAATGTATTTAATAGTTCCATTTGCTATTACAAGCTGCGCTAATGCTGATTTTTTTTCATGAAGAGGACACTTTGTGAACTCAACCTTAAATGGATGTTTACTCAAATTTGATAAAGGAGAAGAAAGCCCACCCCGGTTAAGTGTTTTTAGCAGCAGCAGCCTTTGGCGCCATTCATTTGTTAATTTGTTTAAAATACAAGCAGAGTAAAAAACCAATTGTTTTCACACCAGAGGAAAGTGGTTTTGATTCACTGGATAAATGAAAGCGTGCTCTTATACACACAAGGCATGTACTTATTATTTGGCAAAATGCATCAAGACTTAATGTACCACAAATCAGTCACTTTCTCTATGATTTTATGGTTATGTACAGGAAATATGTTTCCACTATTGTTTTCATTAGAACAGGGGTGTCAAACTCATTTTAGCTCAGGGGCTAGATTCAGCCAAATCTGATGTGAAGTGGGCCGAAGCAGTAAAATAATAACATAATAATATATAAATAATGTCAACTCCAAATTTTTCTCTATGCTTTAGAGCGAAAAATGTGAATTTACATGATGAAAAGGTTTACATCTACAAACTATCCTTTCAAAAGATGTGAATGACATGAACAAACTGAAAAAAATAAGTATAATTTTAACAATATTATGCTTCAGTTTATCATTTACACATGTACATTATAACTTACACATCACAGTGGATCGACAAACACAAAACATTTAGTAACAGACAGAATCTTGTTAAAATGGCACTTACTTCTCTTAAGACATTTCAGGTTATTCACATTTTTTGCAAAATTATACTTTGTTTTAGTGTAAACACATGAAAATATTTACATTTCCAAAGACAAAAATTGGAGTTGTCATTATTTATATGTTATTATGATAGTATTTTACTGGTCCTGCCCACTTGAGACTGAATTGGTCTGAATGTGGAACCTAAACTAAAAGGATTGTTAATATCTATGTGTAATTTTTACATTTCACAAATTCATCCCAAGGGCCAGACTGGACCCTTTGGCGGGCCGGATTTGGCCCCTGGGCCGCATGTTTGACACCTGTGCATTAGAACATGGAATGACTGTATGCACCATGTTTCCTAATGTGTCCTTCCTGCAGTGATAGAGAAGAAAAATAAGTTGCTGTCATAAATAATGTGCTTTGACCACATTATATATATACACACACACACACACACACACACACACACATAGATAGAGAGAGAGAGAGAGAGAGAGTTATGCAGAAACATATCTGTGCCTTCTTTTCTTTGGATTTCTCTTCGTAGAGAAAGACAATGTGCTGGACTCATCACATTTATTGGATATAATGACATTTAGTGTTATGTTTTAATATGGCAAGTCAAAAATGAAAGCCTAATATTCTTCAGAATAAAATGCAAAATTGCAAGTATTTTCAAAACAGTCTTTGAAGGATCAGCCAAGTGAATAATTGGTTTGGTTTGGGATAAAAAAAAAAAAAAAAAGGTAATCTTTGTTTCTCTGTATAGAATTAGAGCTAGTGTAGTCTGAACTGCTGCTGTTAAAGTGGCTCCTACTGCACTTTTTCCATTGGCAGATTTTTTTTAAAAATTTTTTTTGTTTTTGCTTAATTCAAGCAATGGAACAAGTGAAAATGACCTTGGTAAGATTTCTTGAAATAACATTTTCAAGATCTATTGTCTAAAAATAAGTTCTTATATCTTACTGAAATAGTTACTCTTGAGGTGATTATGTCTTATTTAACCCTTTCATGCAATGTCCACCACAGTGGACAGTTCTTTTCCAGCTGTTCTCTTGTATATTAATGGGTTTTGTTGTTTTAGTTCCATATCAGCCAACACAGTGGACACTTATGCACCATCCCATACACTGTAATTCAGATCATCATTGTAACTTTGCTGTTCTTGATAAACCTGATCTACACTAACACGTTTGAGTGTAAATCAATTGTTATTTGTTAGACAAGAAGGTTTTTTTTTTGCATATTATCTCCACGAAGTGAGTAATTACTAGCATTAGAATATGTTAAAATGTGAGAAGACATCAGATTAGCAGCATTAAAAATGTTTTTTTATTTCATTGTTTTCATATCACTTTCTGATATTGGGTTTTAAACACGTTTCTTTACTTCAAAAATTAAATGCATGGATATTTTTGTAACTCCATAGAAAAAAAAAAAACTCGATCGCATTGTTTTTTTCATGGCTAAACACTGAAGAAAAATATCTTGACTAAGGTTCTCATAATTCGTGCATGAAAGGGTTAAATGAGAAAAATACACTTGGTAAAATTTCGATTTTTGCAGTGTTTACTAGTAACCCTTTATAGGGCACTCATTGAAATACTCTGAAATGTGAAATTTCAACCTTAGTGTGTTACTGGACATCTAACCCTAACCCTCTTGCCATAAAATATCTGAGTAGCACATGCAATAAAACAACTGTTATAAGATCATAAACTGACAAAACAAAAAACACTCATATTCACTATTTTCAGCTTTAAAATGTCGATAAAATCTCTCTGAATTACTATAGTGTTAGAAAAACCAACATGCTTCTTGACCTCACTGAGGCACGGGATTGAACCTGGATTTAATGTTTACGGAAATTACCAGAAATAGTCACTTGCCCGATGAAGGGTTACGTACAGATGTCGTCTTGACGTTGTAGTGAAAGCTTTAGTTATTATGTAGTCTGAAATGTTTTATTGTGTCTGACAAACGTGATAAAGCAGCTGACTTCCAACCAGCACCCTGGGCTTGTTGGGTGGGTGCACGCTTGTTCAATAAGCTTCAGATCAAATGCAGAATCCTATCTTCAGAACAGCTTGTTTGGTGCAAAGCTGAAGGCTCAACTGCAATCCTGTGACTAACAGTTGAATTCCAGACTGCTGTTTATTTGCGGAGGTGTGTGAATATTACCTGATTGAATGTAGTATTTAATAAACCACCTTAGGGCTCGACACAGGTCACTGTCCACATCCTGAGTTCTTCAATAAAGTGCAAATAAATATTGTATTTTCTAGTTAATAGTTTGTGAGATAATGGAAAATAACTGTTGTTGTGCTGTTATTCTGATAAGTACTGGATATTTGTGTCTGACCGGTCATGGAAAATACAACACAGAATCTAATTTATTGACAGTTTTTAATGAAACTGGATAAGTTTTTCCGTTTTATTTTATAATAGTAAATTTAATGATTGGAAAGTACATGGACCCAGGGGCAAGTCTTTAACCCTTTAATCCCTGATGTGTCTGTGGTGAACATTCTGAATGTATGATTTTTTTAAAAATATTCATCAAAATTCAACCGCTCTTTCCATGCTCATGAAAGCACATTATATGGTCTGAAAACCTTTTCAATTATCGTATGTTTTTTTTTTTTTTTTAACCTTTTAACCCCTGAAGTGTCTGTGCTGAGCGTTCCAAATTCTGATTTATTTTAAATATTCATAAAAATTCAACCGTTCGTTCAATAGGAAAAGTTTCAAAAGGAGCCAACAGAATAGACCTTATTCTTTTCATAGACTTCTGAGCATGCTCAGTTTAACCCCCCCTTGCCAACTGTGGAATGGGGGGCAAAAAACAAAGCAGTGAATGAGACTAACTTAGTGATTAAAGGATTATTAAAGAAAAAAGAAAAAAAAAAAAAATCTGAACCAATCTTTAAACACAAGATTTCTTTTTATTCCTATATTTCGCTTTTTCCCATAAAATATCAACATTAGAAGCTTTGATACTGAATATTTATGTTCATGCTGCTCCTTGATTCACTCCATTGATGTTCACAGGTTTTTTCAGTGCTTCACTTGCATTCCACTAGTTAAATGAATGACCAATATGAGTGTGTTCAGCTGTTAATGCTGAGGAGGGTTTGGATTCATCTTCAAATTAGTGAGAAAATGTTTTTGTTCCCCGAAGGTGAATATTTTGTAGTTCTGTTTGGTCATTTGAAGCAGTAAATAATACATGTAATGATTGGAAAGTACATGGACCCAGGGGCAGGTCTTTAACCCTTTAATCCCTGACGTGTCTGTGGTGAGTGTTCTGAATGTTTGATTTTTTTTTAAAAATATTCTTAAAAATTCAACCGCTCTTTCCATAGACTTAGACTGAGCATGCTCATGAAAGCACATTAAATGGTCTTAAAACTTTTTCAATTATCGGATGTTTTTTTTTTTTTTTTTTTAACCCTTTAACCCCTGAAGTGTCTGTGCTGAGTGTTCCAAATTCTGATCTATGTTAAACATTCGTGAAAATTCAACTGTTAGTTCAGTAGAAAAAGTTTCAAAAGGAGCCAACAGAATAGACCTTGTTCTTTTCATAGACTTCTGAGCATGCTCAGTTTAACCCCCCCTTGCCAACTGTGGACTGGGGGGCAAAAAACAGAGCAGTGAATGAGACTAACTCAGTGATTAAAGGATTATTAAAGATTGAAAAACAAAAAAAATCTGAACCAATTTTCAAACATGAGATTTCTTTTTATTCATACATTTCACTTTTTCCCATAAAATATCAACATTAGAAGCTTTGATACTGAATATTTATGTTCATGCTGCTCCTTGATTCACTCCATTGATGTTCACAGGTTTTTTAGGTGCTTCACTTGCATTCCACTAGTTAAATGAATGACCAATATGAGTGTGTTCAGTTGTTAATGCTGAGGATGGTTTGGATTCTGTAGCGATTGACTCTGCAGAAAGTTGGCGATCTCTTCGCACTCTGCGCTTCAGCATCCGCTGACCCCGCTCCGTCAGTTTACGTGGCCTACCACTTTGTGGCTGAGTCGCTGTCGTTCCCAAACACTTCCACTTTCTTATAATCCATCTGACAGTTGACTGTGGAATATTTAGGAGCGAGGAAATTTCACGACTGGATTTGTTGCACAGGTGGCATCCTATCACAGTTCCACGCTGGAATTCACTGAGCTCCTGAGAGCGACCCATTCTTTCACAAATGTTTGTAGAAGCAGTCTGCATGCCTAGGTGCTGGATTTTATACACCTGTGGAAGGGATTGGAACACCTGATTCTGATTATTTGGATGGGTGAGCCAATACTTTTGGCTATATAGTGTACCTCACAACAGTTGAATACAGACATACACTACCAGGCAAAAGTTTGGACTCACCTTCTTATTTAAATGACATGAGATGGACCACAGATGGCCAACAAGTGCTCAGCATCATTTGGAACTCCTTCCAGACTTTTGGAAAACATTTCAGGTGACTACCTCATGAAGCTCATTGAGAGAATGCAAAGAATGCACAAAGCAGTAATAAAAGCAAAATGTGGCTATTTTGAAGAATCTAAAATATAAAACATGCTTTGAGTTTTGTAACATCTTTTTAAACTACATAATTACCTCCGCCAAGGAGGTTATGTTTTTGCCAGGGTTTGTTTGTTTGTCTGTTTGTCTGTCCGTTAGTGTGCAACATAACTCAAAAAGTTATGGACAGATTTTGATGAAATTTTCAGGGTTTGTTGGAAATGGGATAAGGAAGAAATGATTAAATTTTGGTGGTGATCAGGGGTGGGGGAGCCCACGGGGGGGGCCCATTTCCAACAAACCCTGAAAATTTCATCAAAATCTGTCCATAACTTTTTGAGTTATGTTGCACACCAACGGACAGACAGACAGACAGACAAACAAACAAACAAACCCTGGCAAAAACATAACCTTGGCGTGGGGGGGCCCACGGGGGGGGGGCCACTGATCAGCCTTGGCGGAGGTCTGCGCTCTCCGAGTGCTTCTAGTTCCATATGTGTTCATTCATAGTTTTGATGCCTTCAGTGAGAATCTACAATGGAAATAATCATGAAAATAAAGAAAAAACAGGTGAGTCCAAACTTTTGCCTGGTAGTGTAAAATAGTGCCCAGTAGCCGGTCCGAGGTGAGCTGGGACCCTGTTAAAATTGCCCAGCATACCTGACAACATTTGAATACAAACATACAGGGGTTGGACAAAATAATGGAAACACCTTCACCTCAAGATGATAATGCCCCAATCCATACAGCTAGAATTGTTAAAGAATGGCATGAGGAACATTCTAATGAAGTTGAACATCTCGTATGGCCGGCAGAGTCCCCAGACCTCAACATTATTGAGCATTTATGGTCAGTTTTAGAGATTCAAGTAAGACGTCGATTTCCACCGCCATCGTCTCTAAAAGAGTTGGAGGGTATTCTAACTGAAGAATGGCTTCAAATTCCTTTGGAAACAATTCACAAGTTGTATGAATCAATACCTCGGAGAACTGAGGCTGTAATTGTCGCAAAAGGCGGACCTACACCATATTAACCCTTTCATGGATACTGGTCACTACAGTGGACAGCTATTCTACAGCTGTTCTCTTGTATATTCATGGATTTTTATTTTTTTTTTACACATATCTTTATTAAAATTTTAAGACACTACATATCTTTTCTGACATGAATTGGTAACATTATGTAGATCTCTCCTGAACATAAACCCCCAGAATCACAAGCCCTCCTCACAGTTTTCACACAATTTATCAGTAAATACATGTTTCTGTGCGTCATAAATTAAATGTGCGGTGTCCAGCTGAGTGGACATTTTTGCAACTTCATGAAAAATAGGTTCATAAGATTTTTTTTGGTTCATTATTATTATTATTATTATT